>NC_054701.1:52934450-53118697 GCF_016097555.1 Gigantopelta aegis
ATCAAAAGTTCGGTGCACCTCCAACTTTGACCTACAATGCAGCAAAGGGTCCCTTTAAGAGGTTAACTTTATCATAAAGAAAAGTTAAAATCATACCGAAAATGTATTACCAAGTTGTAATCAAAATATCGGAAAATTACATTACGTATGTTTTCATTTCCAACAAAGGCTATTTACATTTTATTTTAAAGCAAAAATGCGTTGATTTTTTTAAGTAGGATTTTGACCAGAAAAAAACCATGACGGATTCGCATGTGTATTGTCGGTAGGACGAAATTTTTTCAGATAAATCTAATCAGTTGATTCATAAATAGATGAACAGTATAAATGTGTTTTGTACGGAAGAGTAGAAGGGCCACTGAAATAAAAATAATTCTTCAATTTCCCGACTTATAACTCAATAATATCGACTTATAACTCGATAATATCGACTTAGATCTCGATAATATCAACTTATAACTTGATAATATCGACTTCTATCTCGATAATATCGACATATAACTCGATAATATCAAGTTATATCTCGATAATATGAAGACACGTCAATATATAATGCATTCCGGTTATATCTCAAAAGCAACTGACTACAATGGATGATTACAAATATAAACTCGTTGTGAAGTACTTTCGCCTCGGATTCAAACAGTGTCTGGACAATTTCCATGGTTACATTATGGGTTTGCGTACACTAAAGAGGATTACTCGGAAATATGAACTTTATCGGAGAAAATATTACAGCGATATTATTAAGGTAGCCGAACTCATTATGGAAGAGTGTACGAGCTATGGCCAAATCCATGGTTACCGATGGATGCATTCGAAGTGTTTGGATGAATCATTAGTTGTTAGTCAAGACACTGTAAGGATACTATTGCATATTATTAACCTAGAAGGTGTAAAGAAACGAAAAGGAAGACGCATGCAGCGACGAAAGTATATGAACCCAGGGCCAAATTTTGTGTGGCATATCGATGGTTATGATAAGCTTTCAAGATACGGCATTTGCATTCACGGTGCCGTGGATGGCTTCTCCAGAAAAATTATCTGGTTACAGGCTTATCACACCAATAAGACCCACGTGTCATCGCAGGCTATTGTATGGAATCGGTGGGGATCGAAAACAAGTGCCCGCAACGAATTCGAGCTGACCGAGAAACTGAGAACGGACACGTTGAACAAATGCAAAAATTTCTAAGCAAAAACCATACTGATTCGTATGCAGGTGAGAAAGCTTTCTTGTACGGCACAAGCACTGCAAACCAACGGATTGAAAGCATGTGGGGCATGGTTCGCAAGCAAGGAATTCAGTACTGGATGAATTTATTCCAAAGTCTCCTTGATGACGGTAAATTTGACGGCGGCTACCTAGATCGAGAACTTATATGTTTTTGCTTCTTGGACGTGATACAGGTATTGGTCAGCATAAGAATTATTATTTTAGATGACATTTTAGATAACTTTATTTGTAGATATGCATGTAGTTTTAATGGATTGAACACCCTCAAAACATAGAAATTGGATTAGAAGAGATTGTTTTAGGCGATACATATAATACATTTCTTTGTTTTTTCCGCCATTTTGTTAACCATCTTGAATTCTGGAAACGATAAAATTTCTCAGTAGAAAGTTAATGCAAGCATTGAATTTCCTGCCTACTAGAAAACCCTGTATATGAAGTAAAAATTATTGTTTGGGATAAAATATAATTAAGATATAGCCACTTCTTACTCCCAACGACCATTTTCGGGGCCATCATGGATTTAAATGATGATGCAATATCTCAGTTAGCATATGTTGTAAATATATTCCTTGGTGAATAAGAAAACCTCAATACCTAACTTCACAATTTTGCTGTTGGCGGTACTTTAGTAAACACTAAAATATGGATTTCTCAGATTTTTCTACCACCTGAATGATAAATGTTAAACAGTGTGATAACTAGGTAAAGCTACCCTATTAAAAAGTTCATTTTTGTTTTGTCCTAGAGTGTATAAAAACAAATATAACGGTTTTGTTTGGTGCCCTCAGATGGTACCAAATTTTGGTCTGACTCATGGACTATATGAAGTAATAAGTTATAGAAATGTATATAATTGTGTGATTATTTGCCATTGTATTTTATCAAACTTCATTAAATTTATTACATTTATTTTATTTTTCAGGCAAACCTAGATGATATTAGATCAACGTGGAACCGCCGTCGCATACGTCGCTACAGACAACGCTTGCTGAACAGTGGGCGGCCCTGGATCATGCACACGATGCCGTCCTTCAACGGGACAAGAAATTATGCAGTTGGTGTTGATCAACGTGATATCCAAGCATGCAAAGAAGAAGCCACAATCAGACGTAAGGCACCATGTTGTGAATTGATAAATGACTTGTGTCTTTGCATAATGGAAGAACATGGCATTGTACTCTGAAACTATTCGGATTCGGAAAGCATACGTGAACTGTACCTGTTCCTCAGGTCAGATATATTGCGAAATCTGTAGATACTTTGCTAAAGCAATCAATGAAGTATGTCTTATATTATGACAATAAATATTATGACATTTTGTGTATGCTATGTGCGTCTGAACAAGATGATGGATTATATAAATAAACTTCACAGGAGTGAAAATTTGAATGAGTGTGATAGTTTGTCTGATTATCAGTTTCTTTCAAATAACCAATTTACATTTTACATATCTTGCATCTGCCACTAGGGCTCTTGAGTTTCAGTTCATGATTCAGGCTATGTATACCCGATATAACATGAAATATTATGGCTATCTTGGCAACCAAACGGCTGATCTATCAATGTTCCCGATACTGTATATGTACTAGTATGTATATAAACAGTCTGTGTGTGTGTGTGTTTGGGGGGGGGGGGGGGGGGGGGGGGGGGGGTCAATATTTTACAATCCTTTATGTCTCTATATATGGTTCACCTCATAATGTCTTTAATACCAGGATGGGTTGTCAGCTAGTGTCACGTGATATTTTGACCCTCGTAGAATATTGATATTTTTGCCGTAGAAAAATTACCTTTACCCTAGAAATGTTACCAAGGTCAAATACCACGTTACTCCTGGGTAGTTAGTAAATGAATGAATGAATCAATGAATGTTTAACGACACCCCAGCACGAAAAATACATCGGCTATTGGGTGTCAAACTATAGTAATGCAAACAAAGTGATGATCAACATCAATATAAAAATTCAAAATTTAAATAAAAACAGTGTAAAGAACTGTGCAAAAATATAAATATCACAGATAGATACTAATAGTCCGGGAGCCATGGATTTGCCGGATAAAGTTTTTTCTTTGCTGTTTCTTGTAGCCTGGGGGTAGCTCTTCACGATTCACGAGGGTACCCGGTAGTAACCCTTGAGCAATTTCAGATATTAACCCTTTTATATCCGAGACACCAAAATTAAAAAAAATTGCGATTTTCTCAAATTTCTTAAAATAACTCGCACCAAAAGCATTAAATATACTTGTTTTGATGTTTATTCATATGCTAGGTTGTGTACAATTTATTTGCACACAACTTCATTAATATTAACCCTTTTATGTCCATATAAATGTTGCGCTTTCTTAAATTTCCGCACTTGAATAACATACTTGTTGAACCTACAAAAGTTTTAGATCAAAGCAGAATGACACGAGAAAAGGTCTGATAAAATGATGCACAAATTGACCAAAACAGGATTAACTTCCTAACCCTTTCCTTCCTACCTACTGACATTGTATTCTCAAACACATTTGTCTAACATGGTGGAATTCCGTAAGACCTTTACATGTGATCATACTGCTGGTAGGCCTAATGTTCATCTTACAAATACTAATGTCAATGTCATTATCTTGCTCATAATGGTTAATCTAGGCTACTGTGTTCTGTGCTCTGGAGCATCCTACCCTGTAACATGCACATAAAATAGTGCATGGTAAACCACTGACCTGGCAACTGCACCTCTTAGAGTTACAAGGGTTTTCACTTTTGCAACCACATCTGATCATCTCTAGGATATACTCTGGGGCAAGTTTGACATCGTCTGGAAGGGTTGTTGGTGTCAGTGACTTGTTCCTGATGTCCTTCTTCCATCCAAAGTCCTCTGGGTTTAGTGTTGGTGGATGATTATTTGTGTCAAGGGTTCGCCATAGGATTGCTTGATAGTGAGCCCTCTTCACATTTTCTGTGAATGCCCCTCTTGTTGGTGGCAGGGAACATAGGTTTGGTGCGGATGAATGTCCCTTTCCATTCTTTTTCCCCCATACGTGTAGCCTCGTCTCTGACATGTCCTTGGTATCCTTCATGCCATAGCAGGCAGAAATGAAGGCAGTGGCTTGTTCTATGACGTCTGTGAAAGATGCATCTACGTTTCCAATGGTCGACAACTCATATCCAGCCTTCAGTCCTTTGACAACAGATCCCTTTCCTACTCCGAAGTAACATGCCACCGTGTCACAACCTGATAGGGCATGGGCAGGGAGAAGCTCCTTCACAATGTCACGGTGCTTTTTTACTGTCTGCTGTATATCTATGACTGCCCTCTCTTTACTAGGTGATTCCATTCTCAATGGTAGTCTGAGCTTTGCTTTCTCATAGTGATGGACAAGGAGGACAACCACATTTGTGTCGTCTGATACCACAGAAAGACTGCAGACTTAACTTGCGCATTTCAAGACCTGCTGCACAATGATGATGTCAGCTTCTTCGTGAGATGTCTCCAGATCGTATCTTGTGCTAATGTCTTCATTCTTTATTTCAACAGGGCATGGGTCTTCTCCAGTGACTACCAACTTGTGTTTCCCAGTGCTGCGACCGTGAAACAGCCTGTCCCGAGCTAGTTCATCACAGATTATTCTAATCAGTTGCTTTTTATTCTCTATAGAAGACAAGACAACCTTTTGGGTGGGTAGCTTTGTTGTTAATAGCAACTAATGCATTCTGGTGACACCAGTCACCCTGCCGTCCCTAGTGACAGACTTTATACTGAAGTCGTGGTACCTGTCAAACATCAGGTAGACATCACTGTTCGCCAGGTATGTAGTACGCGTCTTTTCACATTTGTGACATAATCTGCTACTGTACCATCTGCTGACCAATGGATTGTCCATAGAAGAGCCGATCCATCAATGACTGTCACATCTGCATTTCCAACATTCCTGCTGGAAACCTCTAATTGTAGGGACCTCTTCAGAGCTGATTTGCCTTTTGCGATACGCATACCATCTTTCATGAACATTGCAGGTGGCACTGGGGCAAGCTCATAAGAAAGGACATCTCTTATGTCTATGTCACGGTCACTTGATAAAAAAGCTATAACTCTCGAATATATCGCATTGAGATCACACACCTTTGAGTCACCGACTTTTACTAATTTGGCTGATGCTACCATAGTTATAACCTTTTTTGGTATGGTGTTGTAGAAACCCTCGGGCCAGCTTTTCTCGAAGTCTGCCAGCAGTGCTTCCCCGATGCTTACTGCATTGTGCACATTCTCTTGTGTGAGGCAAAACCACCAGCACTGACGGACAGTGACGCAAACCACTAAGGCACATCCCCATCTACAGACAACTAGTGCCTCAAGTGAGATATGTCTGGTGCGAGTTCAACTAAGGCCTAATATTCCTATTGTTGAACCAACATTAGCATTCATCTTTATATTTACTTTGAACCACTCTAATTTAAACAAATATTACTTTGGCCACTTTGGCCCTACGTTATTGCAATAAAAGGGTTAATATTAATGAAATTGTATCCAAATAGATTGTACATATCCTACCACATGAATAAACACCAAAACAAGTATATTTAATGCTTTTGGTGCGAGTTATTTGCAAGAAATTGGAGAAAATCGCAATTTTTGATAATTGTGGTGTCTCAGATATAAAAGGGTTAATATTTGAAATTGCTCAAGGGTTATGACCGGGCACCCTCCTCAATCTTGAAGAGCTACCCCCAGGCTATAAGAAACAGCAAAGAAAAAAACTTTATCCGACAAATCCAGGTTCAACAAAATATCAGCCTTTGGCTCCCGGACTATAACTTTTACTCAAAATTTCAATTATATCTTGGAAAAAAACCCAAGAGGATTTATGCTGTATTGGCCATTCTCAAATAGAATGCTGCACCACGGTGAGGTTACAGCACGCGCGGGGGGTGGGGGGTGGGGGGGGGGGGGGGGGGGGTGTTAGTTAGTATACCTCGAGTGTTCTCTATCCCTTGAGATATGACTATAATAAAAGGGTGACGGGATGAAGCTTGGTGGTAAAGTGATCGCCTGAGGTACGTCATAGCAGATATGGGTGAATGATGTAGCTGATAAAACGAGACTTCAGTTTATACATACGCAAAATTAATTATTTGGCCAAAAATATGGGGACCGGGCCCTTTGTGCCCCCGCCAAAATCCGTGCCTATATAGGATTGATCGTTCTCTGTGGACACGGGGTTTCCATGCCCAAGGTAATGGTATATCAAAAAATGGGGTATATGTACTGCCCTATATGGGGGAAATGCATCTGAAATCCATTGCTATTAACTGGTAGACATAGCTTATGTGGGGCAGAGGGTTTCTACTATAGTAGACCAAGGAATGAAATGTTTGTTGGCAGCACCTCAGCACATTTTAAACCGCGGCTATTTGATGTCTAACATATGGTTACATCAACACTTGGTCATTAGACGGGACAGATAGTAATACTGTGTGCGTGCGTGCGTGTGTGTGTGTCAGGTCAGGTCAGGTCAGAGTGTTTAACGTGCACATTCAGAGCAAGCTGTTGTAGCGCACGCCTGTCTTGGGCAGAAAAGGGAAGAGGTGGGTTGGGTTGTAGGAGGGACCGCCTGCACTGGCAAGTGCAAGGGAGCACCAGCAGCCTGACCGGGGTCGATAGCAGGCGGAGGGTGGTTTGATGCTATAGAATTTGGAATGTCCCGTAGGATTAATGCCAACGGGAAAGGGTGCGCAGTTTTAATGAAAGAAATTAGGCGCAATTTTGAACGGTCCATCGAAAGTTAAAAAGAGGGAGCTACATAAGGTTTTGAATTTAGAATGCCGAGAGTGGCTCGTTACTGGAACCTACTCAGAGGCGGATTATGCTTTAGGTAAGGGAGGGTGTGTGTGTGTGTGTGTGTGTGTGTGTGTGTGTGTGTGTGTGTGTGTTCTGAAACAATATGTAAATGTTTATAATTTGAAATTATAAATTTTACGTGAACATTAATTTAGATCTACGTGGTGGGGTTATTGTTTTTTAGCCTGAGGGGGTCCGTGCAACTGGGACCCCTCCCCCCCCCCCCCCCCCCCCCCCATAATCCCCCCTGACTACTAGGTGTTTGAGACACCTCCAGCGCATGCAGGAATTGGTCATTGTATTTTAGTAGAGGGTAGATACAAAACATGGGTCGTTCCACATTCCAATAACCCTATCACACCCAAACCACACTATCGGTCCACCGATTTTAAAAATAAAAATTTCAAAGACATGATGTTGTACTTGGACTCATTTTCAACTATTTTATGTTATTTGTACCTACCTCCGCATTCCAAAATCATTTAAACCAACACTTTAAAAATCACTCCGAAATAAAGCATTTACAATATTTAATTTTTAAAAATTAGTTCCTTTGGAATTATTTTATATGTTCCGGTTAAAGGCTTGGAAGAGAATGTTTTGTGTTGTGTGTGTGTGTGTGTGTGTGGGGGGGGGGGGGGGGGGGGGGGGGGGGGGGGGTTATTAAATTAATATTTTATAAAACTAAAATTAGTGACTTATGGAAAATGTTGAGCGGGTTTCATTTGTAGACCACTGATTAAAAAACGTGCTTGGTTTGTGGTTCCTTTTAATAATCGCATCCTCTTTTTTTTAATATGCTAGAGCACACATACCCACACACAAAAGATATATATATATATATATATATTAAAAATAATTACAAGAAATAATATCCTCTAACATGTTTCATTTAATATCTTCAGAGAGGAATAACTGCTAAATATGACGTCACTACTGCTTTTTCTATACTATCTGAAATTAGTTGTTTTTGATAATCTCGCGCTTTAAGGTACTTGCTGAGTTCCTAGAGACGTTGATCGCGTGTTTGTATATTAGACACAATCATACAGATACGCCGCGCCAGGTATGCTTCTTCTCGTGTGACTTGGGTGACATGAAGAGAACGAGAGATATTATTTCGTATCCGTTTGCTTGTAGAATATATCGGTGCGTCCATATTTGATATATAAAGCGTCTAAAACAGGGATTCTATTTGAATTTGTTTCCGTAGTAAATTTTATGTTATTATTCAGTGAGTTAAGTAACTTGTGAAATAGATCTAAGCAATTTTTAGACAAGGACACAGTATGAAGCAGTCATCAAGATATCGTTTCCAATTTTTCTCGAAGTATAGCTGAAAGTCTGATCCAAATATATTTGCAATTTTAGTTTCTAATATTTGTCCTAGATAACCTAAAGTGAGTGTGGCATAGCTTGATGCCATTTTAGTACCCATTGCTGTCACTTTAATCTGTTTGTAGAGTTTCCCATTGAAGTAAAAAACATTGTTTTCTAGTATTTTATGCTTTCTGGCAAAACTTCGGGATATTTGCTTAACCAGATATATATATATATATATATATATATATATATATATATATATATATAGAGAGAGAGAGAGAGAGAGAGAGAGAGAGAGAGAGAGAGAGAGAGAGAGACGGTTCTGATCAAATACCAAAACATTACTTAAAAATCAAAAGAAACTGCATGTGCTCACTTTTTAAAACGTTAGATGGTCTTTTGACATGCCGACATCAATTAAAAAGCCGAATCAACAATAACATTAAAGGGTAGTTATATACAGGGCCGAATCCTGGGTTAGCAAACCATTCAAGTAAAATGTATTCATAAATCTCCATTTAGGCTCTTGCTAAAATACTAAATATCTGCATGATTCCCTCCCCTATACTATAAAACATGCACATTTCCCTGATGTACCTTATAAGTAGCTTATGAATACAATGAATTTGATGCTGCATTTAACATTTGAATGTATGACAACACACAGCGCCCACCCTTGAATTTGGTCAGGGTACGGCCCTGATATATAAAAGCTGGGTGAGTGCTCCATTAGCTCATTGTTCAAAATGGATTTCGAAGAGTACATGGAAGTGAAGAATTTTATCATTGGAAAGAAATATCCAAAGAGAATGAAAGTAAATAAGGTTGAAAAACGAAATTTTAGGAGAAAGTGTAGCCGTTTCTACGTGCAGAATGAAGTTCTCTATTGTCACGACAAAACCAAATCCCAGCGGGTTGTCATGAAAAAACATCTTATTTTGATTAAATATTCGACAATCCTATTAGGCCAAATAAAAAAAAAGAGTTGGTGATCGTCCCCGCACGTACCTGAAAACTGCACGCGCCCCTGAATTTTTTATATTTTTTACTTTATTAAAAACTGTTTAAAATGCGTCGGGATAGCAGCAATTCAACTTTCGTAAGCACCGTAACGGGTTAAACAGTCCTTTCATCAGTCTAGGGTGGTCCAATATTAAAATGTCCCTGATAGACCCCAGGGACGTTTGATATGGAGTTGCCAGCTCTGTACCTGGTCTCCAGGATTTTATAAAGTTTTTCACAGAAAAAACAAACCCCTCCCCCCTGCCCTGATTTGTGTGATCAAAAAGGACGATCACCAACTTTTTTTTATTTGGCCTTAGCGTTAGTTTATATTAACCAGATGTGGAGAGTATGATTCTTGTAAGAGTATCATAGTTATTTATCACAAGTAAATAATAAAATACACATGGTGTGACACCGTGTTATCGGTATTAGGTACCCGTAACCGGAATGCTCGTCACAACCGTAATCGGCCACATGAAGCCGTAGTAGCTTACAAACTATGCCCTTGAATAGGCAGTCAGGCGATGGTTTTGTCATTATTTATCTGAATTTAATATTATTATTATCTCTTCACATCTATGTGTAAAAGAACTGTATGAGTTTCTAAATGTAGTAATCTAAAATATATATGTATTTCATTTATAGATGGAAAAGGATAAGACAGCGGTATTACTGGAAAGGATCCATTGATGAAGTCAAGAAGTTCATTAATGAATGTGAACAGTGCCAAAAAAAAGGGACGATACAGAAAGCCAGAAAACCACTCAATCCAATACCAGTTACGTCAACAGCATTTAAGCAGATTGGGATGGATTTAGTGGGACCTCTTGAAAAAACTGAAAATGGTATGTTTTAAGTATACCACGCTATTTTGTAATCTTTATAGTAGTTGTAAATCAAGAGAATTAGCATGGAAGTTAATATCTATACAATTTTAAAAAGATACATGTATTATTCATAAACTATTCTGACTATGTAGGCCTAAAGGTTAGAGAGCCTTGATTTCATAGACTTAATATGAAGTTAAACACGCACAGTCTCTATTTCTCTATCCGTCTCTCTGTCTCTGTCTCTGTCTCTCTCTCTCTCTCTCTCTCTTAGGGGGCGGGATCTAGTTAAGTCGGTTGAGTCGTTTGGGGTGCCACGGTCGCAGGATCGAACCGCCTCAGCTTAAATCTACCATTGGGCTTTTTTCCGTTCCAACCAATGCACCAGAACTGGTATATCAAAGGCCGTGGTATGTACTGTCCTGTCTATGGGAAAGTGCATATAAAAGATCCCTTGCTGCTAATGGAAAAAGTAGCGGATTTCCTCTGACTACGTGTCACAAAAACCAAATGTTTGACATCCAATAGCCGAAAATTAAAAATCAATGTGCTCTAGTGGTGTCGTTAAACAAAACAAACTGTCTCTGTCTCCCCCCTCACACACACACACACACACACTCTCTCTCTCGATAAATATTTCTTTCATTTAATTTTTTCGTTTCAGCCAGTAGTCCGCATCTCTAAAGGTACTCTTGAAATAATAATTGAAATAAATACGCACCTATGTATACAATGACTATACAATTATTGCCATTTTATTAGGTGAATATCCAGAATTGACTATACTATTATTGCCATTTTATCAAGTGAATATCCAGAATTGTCTTCCCGAAAGGGATTGTTGTTTTTTTAGGTCCGAGTAAGACTATTATGAAAAAACTAAATATTGGTACATGTATTACTTCTTACCCGGCGGTGGTGACTGCGTCATCATTTCTGTTTAGCTCCAACGTTAAGTTTACAAACTCTGTGGGACCGCTCAACAATAACGTCGGGCTTTACGCGGGGATTCCTTATATTATTACGAAATAACAACAACAACAACAGCAGCAACAGCAACAACAATAACAACACCAGCAATTACTACTACTACTACTACTACTACTACTACTACTACTACTATTAATTATTAATTATTATTATTCCATATATTATTACGAAACGTTAAGGGGGTGTTTATAAACAGTTCAGTAACGTTTTGTAACAATGTCTTATTTGTCTCGGAGTTACTTAAAGCAAAATGCAGCCAGTTATTGCTATTTTGTTCTTATGGATGAATGTTCATCTCAATGGAAGTGGGTTGTTGGTTGTTTTTTTTCCCTCTTTTTTTTAGGTTTTAATTTTGTTTAATTTAATTTTTAATTAAAATAGTCAAGCTTTAAGTTTAATATTAGCTTTTCGTCTTTTGGTCAGTTTATCGCGAACTGTAGCAGTGTAGGTCATAAACTTGATTTATAGTTGTACCTGAATGTTCATCCCAATGCATGTGAAAACATTTTTGAAAAATTGTTATATTAAAACAAATTTCCTTTTGGTTTTTAAAAGTGAAATTTTAAATAACTAAATTAACAACGAATTTTATATTACAATTGTTTAAATATTTTATTAAATTGTATTTTGTTAACATGACTGAGATGAATATGAATGAATGTAACATAAGCGACACCAAATGCCCTATGTTTATGGTAAGCGGTGCATTTTAAGTTCACAAAATTATTGTATTATACCGAAAATACATCCTAGAAACAATGCAGTAAAACTAACTCCATACGGTTTTAATTTTGAAGGAATATGGCCATTTCACATTTAGCTTTTTATGTATTTTATATACTTTACTGTTAGTAATGGGAAAACAATGTGTCCAAATTACTATAGGTTCTCTTTTTTTCATTAGTATATCATGACTCCTGTATAGTAACATGGCATGCAATAGAATGCTTAATGGGATTTTCTTTTGTTTTGGTAGGAAACCGATACATTTTGGTTTTCACGGAATACTTGACAAAATGGGTTGAAGCCGAGGCAATTGTTGACAAGACGGCACACAATGTCCTCCGTGTGTTAATAAAGTGTGTATCGAGCCACGGTTGTCCTGAAGTTCTTAACACAGATCAAGGAAGAGATTTTTGTAATGATCTGAACGACAGGTTTTGTCAAAAGATGGGAATTGACCACCGCATTGTTTCGCCCTATCACCCACAGACAGGAGGACAAACTGAAATATACAACAGAACACGGTGTAGCATGTTAGGATGTTACGTCAATGAACATCAAAATGAATGGGACGAAAAATTGCCATATATACTCTTTGCATACAGAACGGCGGCGCACGAGTCAACGAAGAAGACCCCATTTTTTCTTGTTTATGGGAAATCAGCTCGGCTACCTATTGAACTAGATATACCTAGTGGGCCAGACACTGAATCGGCCGATTTAGCACTGGGAAATAGATGCAAGGCATTCGTTCAGCTTTCGTTGTATTGAGAAGAAGCCAAAGACAACATTAAGATTGCGCAGAGAAAGCAAAAACGGTATTATGACGCAAAAGTGAAACGTGTAAATTTCAAAGTTGATGACAAAGTTTTAATGCATAACACAAGGAAAACCACTAGGAAAGGTGGTAAACTTGGCGCAAGCTGGACTGGTCCATACATAATTAAGTCTGAACAACAAAGGAACTTATAATTTGCAAGGTGTCAAATCGGCAATTATGGTAATAGGCTAAAACTGTTCACGACAAGGCACACCGAAAGAAAGAAGTGTTTTATTTAACGACGCACTCAACACATTTTATTTACGGTTATATGGCGTCAGACAAGACAGATTTTTTTTAGAGGAAACCCGCTGTCGCCACATAGGCTACTCTTTTACGACAGGCAGCAAGGGATCTTTTATTTGCGCTTCCCACAGGCAGGATAGCACAAACCATGGCCTTTGTTGAACCAGTTATGGATCACTGGTCGGTGCAAGTGGTTTACACCTACCCATTGAGCCTTGTGGGGCACTCACTCAGGGTTTGGAGTCGGTATCTGGATTAAAATTTCCATGCCTCGACTGGGATCCGAACCCAGTACCTACCAGCCTGTAGACCGATGGCCTGCCACGACGCCACCGAGGCCCGGTAGGCACACCGAAGGAAACGAAGCTGTAAATAACACCGACAAAAGTCATGCTATAAAAGAAAATGGTAAAGAACTTCCATTTAAGAAGAGGAAATTAAAAGTATATGAGGATGAGTTCAGTCAACAGAGGTCAGAGGTTGAGGTTGAGGTTCGAGACCAAACTGAAGAACCAGGAAGCACCAGTATTCGGTTCCATCCAGTTGACAAGGAATGGCAAGCTACAAAATCACACTTATTTCGTTTAAAAGTAAGAAACGGACACGCGGAGATGGGAATTTGCCGTGAAATCAGGTCAGATGCATCACCCGTCAAGGTAGTTTCCATGAGAGGTGATGGGAATTGTCTATTTCATTCATTTAGCTACATATTAAGTGGAGTACAATCCAATTATAAGGTAATTAGAGAGAAAGTTGTCAACTTCATTAACACCAATAAACACATTTCCCCGCAAATCCAGTCAGAGCACTTCCATCAACACGTAACGAAAATGCAACAAGATGGAACGTGGGGCACAGAGTTAGACATTTTCGCTTTCGCAAGCATTACAAACACAACAGTGTATGTTTACTGTGTTCACGGGAAGGTAGATGGGGAACCATTCTACACATGGTTACCATATAAACCCTTATTAAATACAGGTGAACTGCCATCCCAATGCGCTGCTTACATCCAAAGCTTGAACGATCACTTCGAACCAGTTCTTGATGTCGAAGAAACGCTGTTTTCTAGACTACCATATAGACCTGTCAAAGATTTTGTGCCATCAAAATATTGGAGGTACATATCTAAGCAGACCTTAACTTCTGCACTGGTGATCAGCCAAGCCGACTCTGATATTTTGAAAGAACGAGAAGGAATGGAGATGGTATTTGTCCAGACGCTTAGAGATGCCCCCTACACCATATCGGGTTTAGAGCATGTTGCTAAGAAAATGGATGCAAATATATTCAATTTGCTATGTGACTGGGAGGACCTGGAAGTAAAGCTGAAGTAAACTACACAGACTGGTTTCACGAAAATAATATATATATGGTACATGCAAACTATACACAGAAGCGCGTGCACACTACATACAGACCACATACAGACGTACAAACACACTGTACATACTAACTTCCTAATTGTATTTGTTTAAAGCGTGTCCAGTTTGGAGGGAATGTATCTTGCCAATAAAAAATAAAAGTCTTATAAAATATATAGGCTATGTTTTCTTTTCAGAACTCTGAATAGGTTTTTCAGACTGAAGATAGTTCGATTTGCTGTTCTTGAAGTTTCATTGCAGTAAATAAAAATGAATTTTAAAATGGAAAGTGAAACCTAGAAACTAAATTTTGTTAGTTAAACGTATCCTAATATTGTTTGTACATTATGGCAAATCATTTTATCAATTAAGTGAGGTAATAACTGTAAAACTGATTACTGTAATATTAGTGCTTTTAGGAACTATATCCTTGTACGCTGAGAACCTGTTTACACATACTGTGGTTGCTAAGGTCTGATATATCGGTACACAATGTTTGTAAACAACAGTATAAAAACGCTGTTTTTATAATATTCCCAAAGGCTTTTTCATTAAAACTATTTTATATTGAAATTAGACCAAAAAAGCAATTGTGTAGTGATAGTGCCGTGTTTATGCACATTAGAATTTGTTTGTATTATTAACCCGAATTCTCAATGTATTTGCAATGCACTTTAGCGTGTCTTTGTGCCTAGTGAATAATGTCGTTTTCACAATAATCCCAAAGGCTTTTTCATTAAAACTATTTTATATTGAAATTAAACCAAAAAAGCAATTGTGTAATAATAGTCTCATATTTATGCACATTAGAATTTGTTTGTATTATTAGCTTGAATTCCCAATGTATTTGCTATGCAAAATGAGCGTGTTTTGTGCCTGGTTAATAATGTCGTTTTTATAAATATTCTAAAGGCTTTTTCTGTAAAATTGTTTTACGCAAATTTTAGACTAAAAAAGCAATTAAGAAATGTTAGTTTTATCTTTATGCACTTTAGAAATTCGCAGAATTAATTATTTCAAGTTGGTAATGCTTTTGCTATGGGCTAAACTGACGTATTCACAAACGTTGAAGTTTCTTAGGATTTAGAGTGTGCATTTACAAACTGTAAACTGCAAACGGAAGCTGGACCAAAAAGCAATTACTTTATTTATTGAGCAATTGTGTGCATAACGTAAATATTAAATGAAATGATATTTATTTTGTAAAGGTAGATCTCTTCCCAGCGTGACGTAATTTCTGATTGGCTGTTATGACGTCACGTGGTACTTAAGAAAAAGTATAAAAGGCTGACGTCAATGGACGTCAACGGTTGTTTCTCACTTGTTCGCGGTCTGACAAACAAACATTAAAGGCATGTCCCCTTGTCCAACTTTCCAAGTTTATTACATTGCATACATTTAAATTGACACTGGAATAACTTTTACTTATATTTTTAAAGTCAAATTTTATTACCTTTACCATCTTTATTTAATTAACTTGTTTTATGGAAACAATATTTATAAGCAACTGCAAGCTGTTTACATTTATTGGAGATGCAGTCCTCAATGGTTTAATATAACTATATCTGAAAGAAAGAGATCTATCTATCTATATGTTGGAAACTTACCTGTGAACATTAACTTTATTTCCATTTACTCATCACCTTTAAATAAATTTATAATTTTGAAAACTGGAACACTTCGTCGTTGTCATCTGTGGATGTTATTTGTATTCTCTGGACTTTGTTGATATCCTTGGGACGCGGCCACAACAATATATATATATATATATATATATATATATATATATATATATATATATATACATACATATACATATACATATACATATACATATATATATATATATATATATATATATATATATATATATATATACATATATATATATATAGATACACATACACATTAGTGATTTCCCTAGAAATTTGTAAAGGTATGGTAGACCAAACACTTTTGGGGCATTTTCACCATTTTCGTGGCACTTTTTTTCATTAAAAATACACAAAAATTAATTGAAATAAACATTAATGTAATTTATGTGCTTGCTTTAATAAATGAATGGCAAAAGATGTAAAAGGCATATTTTATTAATTAATAATACCTTTTGGGGTGTTTTATAAATGCAATTTTATAAAATCCCAGACTGGTCCGGAGACAGCACGCGGAACCGAATCTTATGATGTGTATATTTCCACAGTAACCAAGCGGTATTTTTTTCTTACAAGCCTAGACTTACTGTCGGCTAGTTCGCCAAATATACCCCGATCGTACCGAACTAGCGGAGGTATTACGTACCTACTGGCCACATGGCCTGCGCACCTCGTCCGGGTGTGTATTGGAAAGTACAGCTCGACGACCGTCGCGCAGAGGTATTACGTAACAAGGTCCATCTGGGCTTAAGTGCATATTGAGACTGCACACGGCCCTCTAAAACAATTAATATCGCCACAGGCGAAAACTAATTAAGAGCATGTTCCGTCACAGGTAAGTAGAGAGAGATATTGCTCCCCCTAGATGTCAAGGTCTGAGGATGGCTATATTTTATTATTGCTATTTTTTGTTGCCTGCATTCAGCCGGTAAGGAAGGGCAACATCATATGGTAATTTTGCAATCTGTAAAAACAAAAGCATTTCATTATTTCAAGAACTGTATTTTGTTTTAAGAATAAAATAATGTATTCAGTGGAACATTATACTGTTGCCAATACATCTATATAATAAGATATGACAATAATACTATTGTAATTTTGAACTTGTAAAGTAACAAATTAGCCATTGTTTAATTATTACATATTATTTGGAAATAAAATAATTATTAAATCATAAAAATAATTAACTTAATCATGCATACAAATTTTATTATATTAATACAAATTATATATTTTGAGCCCACATCATAATTATTATATTAATAATTATCTTATCATTTCAAAATTGTTAAAATTTATAATTAACATTACCTGAAAATTGCATCAACAAAAATTATATTCTGCCCAACCTGCCCTGTCCCCTCGACATTCAAAGTACACGGAAACACATCGGTACTAAATATAGATTATACTAATTCAGATTCCCGTTGTTCGTTTCTCTTATATGGCAACCCAAGCTGTTATAATACACATAAGACGTATTGCAACTATGTGTTAGCTACAGAAAATAAATGACAATATGTAAGGCATGTAAAAAGTTAATATGATAACTTTATTCTATGTAAACCAGTAATCACTAAGGCTTTGCTTCACCCCCAAAGACCCGGATGATCGGTAACTAGGCCGTGTGACGTCACGCCGGTTCCGAGAATTATTCTAATAGGTCTTTAATAGCTGTAGGCTGAAAAAACAAACACAAAAACAACATTTAAGGAAATATTAATTACATACTTTTGCTAACAAGTAGTGGTAGTCTCAAGAATAGGCCCCTAATAGTGTTTCAAGGATACAGTCTTTGAATGTCATTGGTGTTTTACATTGTCATTGGTGTTACTTTTTTGTCATTGGTGTTATGCAAGAATATTTTAGCTCTCATTTCTCAAGAAACTTTATTTTTGAAATTTAAATTGTTTATTTAGGAAAGCCTACCTTCTACCTTTATGACTTTGATGAATTTTATTTTGTAGGACTCCATATTTTTAAATAATTAAAACTGCCACAGTGTATAGGCCCTAATTTAAGTCGCATACAGAATATCCGTGTGGAAATGCACAATTACACCCTTGGGTAGTTGTTAATTCTAAAGTTATTCCATATATGTTATTAGGGACACCCAAATAACACATCCATGTGCTCTTGATCAATATCACACTGCTGAACTATCCCACTTGTCCGGAAACACCAATGACATAATGAGCTTGTTCATAGAGTAACATGTGTCTAGTCTGCACGTGCAGGCCGATTACAGTTCTGCGTGGTCAGATATAATTTTATGTTTCTTTTTTCATCTAGTTTCCAAAAGTAAACAATACAAATTTATATCTTTTAATTATTTTATCATTTCTTTCTTTGCTTAATTGGCCAGAGACACATTTTATTAAGTATTTCACAGTGTTCAGATAGCAGGGTCGTAGCTAGGATTTTTTTTTTTGGGGGGGGGGGGGGAGGGCAACTGAGTAGTTAATAGTATAAAACTCCTTAAACAGGTATGGAGAGAATTTTCTTTAAGTTTCTATAATGCTTTCCAGATTTTTTTCGGGAGGGGGGGGGGGGGGCAAGTGCCCCCTTGCCCCCACCCCCGCTAGCTACGGCCCTGGATAGAAAATGGTCCTTGAATGCTTAGGTGCGCCGATACACCGGGCAGCACTGTATGATATGTTTGAGCCAGTGTGCTGGTGTGTTGTTATACAAACATTCGGTTAATGTATTCAGACTGTTATGAAAAAAATACAAAAAGGCCTGGAAATTGAACCAAAATAGTGCTTAAAAGTCCTGCAAAATTAAAATATTTGAAGTATATTCCGGTTATGATTATTTGACATTGTTAACATTATTGGCAGTGGGAACTGATTTAGTTTCCCAACGTGTATTAGTATTACGCCAGGGCTGTCCTCTGGTGGCAGAAAGGTACACTATGAAACTGTTTATGTCCGGTTGGTGAATACATTTTTTGCTGAATCCCAAACGGCACAGAGCATTTCATAAACATTGTTTAAAAAGAAACCAGTGTATGAGGGTGAGTATATTTGTATGTAGGTTAGCCAGATATGCTATACTATAGTCCCTCACACAGGGAACGCCTTTTTCATTTAACGTTACTAAAGCCTAGCGCACACGGCCAACATTTGTCAGCCAACATTCGTTACATTGTTGTCAACAATGTTTTTCGACATTTGTTGGTCGTGTGCGGCAATTTGTAACCAAAAAAAAAAATGTTGCCAACAATTGTTGGAGAGATCGAACATGTTCAATTTTGTTGGCAACAAAATCACCATCTACAACACAAAAATCGTCCGTGTGTGGCAAACTCCAACAATGTTGGCGACAAAACTACTGCACTGACCAATCAGCGTGAAGTATGTTGTCATGTGATATGCCTAATATAATGAAGGAATGTATGGCACAGAGTGCTATATAAACTTATTATCATTATTATTATTAGACATTTATCATTATTAGCCAGGATGGGACTAGCCAAGTGGTAAAGCGTTTGCCTGATGCAGGGGCGTAGACTAAGGGGGTTTGGGGGGGGGGGGTATGCAGTCAAAACGACCCCAAGATGAAATGGCCCGGAACATATAAGTCAAAACGGCCAAAGAAAAAAGTCAAAACGGCCAAAAGAAATGGTCAGAACGGCCAATAGGTACTATCAAGTTAAATTAATTCCCATTAGTAATAATTAGTAATCAATATAGCCTATATCACAGGCAGTTCAAAAAAAAAATATAAAAACAACGGAATCACTGGTAACAATTTATTAGCCTACACAACACAATATACTATTGTAATTAAGACCACCAATTGACATTTTATTTAACAACACTGAATTCAATCTCAGAAAGTGGGGGGGGGGGGGGGGGGGAGGGTTAGTGGACCATCTAGGTTTTCCGGGTGAGTGCGTATCGTCTGAACGAGTTCCTAGTGGCATTGTGTAGATGACATTGTGTAGATGAAATAAATTTTTAAAGTATTATATCTAAGGCCGTCTTGACTTTTTTTAAGGGCCGTTATGACTTTTTCACTTTGGCCGTTTTGACTTTTTTAGGGCCGTTTTGACCAATTATTGTTAAGGCCGTTTAGTACTGGGGCCGTTATGACTACAATCCTTGGGGGGGTGTCAAATGGTCCGCTTTCAGAACTAAAACATACAGGTTTATACATATGGAGTTTCTGGTGGTGCAAAAACAAAATAGAAAAAAGTCCACTTGGTTCATATTCGACCCCCCCCCCCCCAGGTACAGATCACCCTATGCCCCTGTGATGCGTTGTCAGTTTGGGATCAATTCCCGTCGGTAGATCTATTGGGCTATTTCTCATTCCAGCCAGTGCACCACGATCGGTATATCAAAGGCATTGGTATGTGCTATCCTGTCTGTGGGATGGTGCATATAAAAGGTCCCTTGCTATACTAATGGAAAAAATGTAGTGGGTTTCCTTGCTAAGACTATATGTCAATTTTTTTTTCTTTGTGGGGGGGGGGGGACTAAGGCAAAAAGAGCTTATGGACACACTTGTGGAAAGGGCAACCCAATGAAAATTACAAAAAAAAACCCACAAAAAGGGGGGGGGGGGAGAAAGAAAACAAACAAACAACAACAACAAACATACAAATGTGTTCACTTTAATGTTAAAATACATTTCAAGATATCTAAAATGAGTTTGTGGACTCAGGAGTTGGCGGGGAGGGGGTTACGGGACGAATCTGCATGCTATTCCTGGAAGTGTTTTGAAATATAGCTGGCTTGAAACGCAATTTTTTCCACATCTCAATAAAAAAAATTACATTTAAAAATGGTTTTCAACTAAAACAAATTCTTGGTATCACTTTTTTTTTTTTAAATCTTTAAAATTTCATATCCTTTTTTAGCTCTGTTATGGCGTTCATCAGCGAAGCTTTTCTAATGTCGATTTGCACAGCATCCAGCCGTCAACTTTTCCTTTTAAGTCTAACCTTTGTACAGTTTTGATTTAATATTTCTAAAACTTGATACATGTAGTTATGTATAATTAAAATTCACTAATAATTATTTTGAAGTTTAACTGGCTTACTGATGAAAAACAATGAAACTACATTTTTGTATTTCATTTATTAATTAAAAATAAATAAATAATAATAATAATAATAATAATAATTGAAAACCCCCCACAAAAACCCCCACGGATAATGCCAGCTATTTAATACATCTTTCCAAAACAAATTATTTATGTTCCTTTTCTTAATTTGAATAAAATTATCCCCATATACAGAGTATGACAAATATTTTGAAAAGTCACTAGCCACAGGGCTGGTGGATTTGTGAAAACCACTAGCCCACCAAGATAAAGCACTACCCAAATTCCTGATCAATTATAATTGGATTTTTATATAATTTTTGTAACATTACACATAATTTACGAGTATAACAGTAAAATAAAACAAACACTTAAATCATCTTGTAACTTTCAGTTTTTTGTCGTGTCGTACGTTTGGTCTTTTGTCAAGTATGATCCATCGTCATTGTCCCGTTTTCGCTTTTGCCGTCCCCCCCCCCCCCCCCAGGGAAAAATAATTGAGCAAACTCTTGGTTGGTATCTAAAGACACTATCAAAATAATTAAATTTAAATGAGTGTACGACAGTGTGACACACGGTAATTGATGGTTCAGTGTATTTGGTAGTTGGTTATATATTTAGGGCCTTCTATTTATGTCGCCAGAAACGGTGATGCCAATTGCTCAAATACAGGGCATTATCCAGTGTCAGACCGATATCAAAACCAATATAACGGCGACATCTAATCCGTTGTTAACTGATGAACAAAAAAGGTATTATCTTGTATCGGCAGCTGTGACGTATTATCCAAACCGCTACACGTAACAGGCCAAGCCGAGTCATTGCATATGCGGTTACCATTAAAGTAAATTGTTTTCCTGATTGGCGATAACCACATGTCAGCGAAGTGTTAAATTAGAAAACAATAGGTAAATAAAACAAACACTGAAATTCAAAGCATGGCTGGGGTTTACTTGATTGAGATTAACCTGTCGTCGCGATTGGTGATTTCCAAGTTCTTAGCCTAAAACATATGTGCGAGATTAACTACCACGTGACGTGTCTAACCAATCAAAACACGCATGTCATTAGACTTATTTCCTGTGCCAGAAACTTGAAAGGGAAAGGTAATCAATGCATGCTGTATCTGACGATGTAGAGATCGCATGTTACTGCAGTTTGCAGACCTAGCTCAAGTGGATTATTATTATATACTGATGGCATTGTTGATATTATTCGATGACAAACGTCACAATCAAATTTATTAAACGAAATTTCAGCCGAGAGAAAAAGAAAGAAAGAAAAAATCCACGATCGAGCGATAACGAGAGGAGGGGGCAAACCACTAGCCCTGCGGGCTACTGGTTTTGTGTTTCTCACTAGCCCGAACTTAAAAACCACTAGCGTCGGGCTAGCGGATTTGTCGAACTCTGCATATATTATTAATTGTTTAGTTGTTAAGCCTGTTACAGATTGAAGGAGAGTTGTCCAATTGGATCGTGATAGAAATAATCTTCTTATCCAAGTCAATTTCAGTGCTTTAATACCCCCAAACTGGTAATCTTGTATTAAAACTTCACGTTTGATTTTATCTGGTTTATTTTTCTGTACATTAGCAAGTTTCCAGAGTTCCTTATAACCTTATTCTCAAAATTTCTACCTTGGTCACTATGAAGCTGTTCTGGAAAACCATAAAACAGATGAAATGTTCATACAAAGCTTTGGCTGTGGTATGTGCTGTCTGGTTCCGACATGGTATCGCCTGGGCGTAACGAGTAAAATGATCAGTAATAACTAAAATATTCCAAACTTAAAAGATCCATACATACCAATTGCATTGGTCGTGTAGTCTCATTAGGCACTAATTCTGCTATTGGTTGAATTGAAGTCGTCTGTCTAATACAGCGACTACAGTGCGGACCTTTCTGTCTATGTCCTTCTCAAGTCCTGGCCAATAGAATCTCTGCTTGGCTAACCAAACTGTCTTCTCTTTTCCTTGATGTCCCGCATCATCATAAATTCCTTTCATTGCTGACTGTCTATGTAGTTCTGGTAACACCAACTGCTTCACCTTCTGTGAACAACATTCCTGTATAAGACACCATCCACCAATTCAAGACGTTTCCACTGCCTATGGTATTTCTGTACTAAGACATACATTCTCACCGGCCGAATGAGAAGTAGTCTGGCTTGATACACTCTCAACTAGTGGAACTGCTGCTACTGCTGCCTGACAAACTGCTTTGACTACATCAACAAAAACCTGTCTGCTTAGGCCATCCGCATCTGCATTCAGTTTTCCTGCTCTGTAGGATATGGTGAAATTGTAATTTGCTAGAGCGGCTACCCACCGATGACTTGTTGCATCCAAGTTGGCTTTGGTCAAGACATATGTTAGTGGGTTGTTGTCCGTTACTACATGGAAAGTACTACCATACAAGTAATCGTGAAACTTGTCCATTATGGCCCACTTCAAAGATAAAAATTCCAACTTGTGTGCTGGGTAGTTCCGTTCACTTGTTCTAAGTCCACGCCTAGCATAGGCAATCACTCTTTCTACACCTTGCTGCTTCTGGTACAAAACAGCACCAAGTCCTGATCCACTGGAATCTGTGTGAAGAATGAATGGTAACGAGTAATTTGCATAAGCTAAAATAGGTGGTTGCGTCAATTTATCCTTGATTGTACAGGCCTTGAAATTCGGTGTTAAAAGGGCAGGCTATAATAGCCTTTCCAAAATCTAGGAAATGAAGGGCACCAAGGCTAACCTAAAAGGCACAAAGGCTACGTTCATACATTTTCAAAGGGCACCAAGGCAGTCTTTTTTTAGGAAGTCAATTTAACCAAATTGGTCATTCATCAATAAATCAAAGTACATGTATTGTAGTGGTGTCATTAAACAAAACAGTATTTTTTTTTTTTTTTTTGTGGTGTCCTTAATTAAAGACAACTTTGGTGGAGAGAGATTATGATGTATCTGGTCTCCTTGAACAAACACTGCTGCTGTTCCATCTCATTACAGCAGGTAATGGATCAAAGTCCACTGGTTTCGGACCATCTGAGCAGATGGAGTATGACTGAAAGAAAATTATATTTGAATGGCTGGACAGTTATGTTAAAGTCTTAAGATTAAAGAAATAAAATAAAATAATCTATATTAAAAGTAGATATGTTAATTTTATCTATTAGTTTGTGAAGGTATCTCCAGAGAATCACTGTAGAATACAGGTACTAAGTTTCAGAATTAACCAATCAAGATTTCAGTGCTTTACACACTGTACGCATGCGATTGTTGGCGCGAATTTCACGTTGACACTAGCGACAAGTACATGCACACTGCTCGCGAAAAAATCCAAAAATTTGTGCGAATTTTCAGTTGTCAGTGACAATACTCACCGTTTCGTGAAGCAGTTTCTGCTGAACAATGATTAGCAATAACTTTGAGGCATTGTATGCATTTATTAGTTTCATAAATAGTAAAAATAGACAATAACTTAAAATTTTCTATCCCCATGTTGTAAAAGAAAGAAAGAAAGCTGTTTTATTTAACGCAAGGGGTCTTTTATATGCACCATCCCATAGACAGGATAGTACATACCACAGCCTTTGTTACACCAGTTGTGGAGTTGTAGTTGCAGCTGCTTTTATCATAAAACACTGGATGTTCTTGGATGGCTATTATCAGTTCTTCCTTTTTCTTTTCTTTGGTTGACGGTGCCATTTTTTTTAACCACGTGCTTCTTGACCGGAAAGAGGAAATGACGGTGCAGGCAAATTGTCAACGCGTACGAAAAAAATAGGATTGATTCTATTTTTTAAATTCGCTCACCTAAGTATTCGCTCGCTCTCCATTTGTACGCGTGCAGTGTGCATTCACAGTATAATTTGTGTTTGTTCTATATTTTTCACTCACTCGCCTGTCTAATTCGCGTATAGTGTGTAACGGCCTTTCCATTTCAATTTTACAATCTCATTAATTTTAAAAAAAACCAAAAAAAAAAAAAATGTTTTTACAAGTTTAGACATCTTTATTATTTTGTGGAGACTACCAAGAGAATATGTGTATTATGTTTCAAAACAATACAATCAAAGCTTTAGGAAAAGGGATAAAATGTTCAGTGTTAAATTATTTGAAATACAAATAATTAAATAAATATTCAAACCAAATCATTTAGGTTTTTAAAAATTTAATCTTTATATTATTGTTGTTGTAACTTCTATATTTAACAATAATTAAAAAAATCCACCCGAATTTAAAAATGTTCTCCAACAAACATAATTGTAATAACAAGATTAACCAAATGACCCATTTAATTATAGAATAAAAAATGTGGAGGGAAATCCCATTCTGTCATGTGACCGTATCCACAAAAACGTAAACATTGTCGGAGGACACCATGGCCTATTTTCTTAAGTATGTTTTCAGCATTTATGGATTATTTTTAGTGTGTGTGTGTGTGTGTTAAATGGAGGTTTGGGGGGGGGTGCGTGTGGGGGGGGGGCAACAGCGATGGTTTTGATACACCCTCACCCCACTTTTTGGCACCTTCTTATGCCGTGCCCTGTACCTAATCAGTGGCGTTGTTAGAGACTGGACGTTGAATGGATATGAGCATAACTAATTTGTTTGAAATTGGAATCATTAACACGTGCTCTTATTAGGTACCACAGTAATTGGTGACACACGAGATCGCATGACAATACGGTAACGTGTGTGGCGATTAAACGGCTTTTATTACAAACGGCTAAATACTGTAGGCCTATAGAGGAAAATATATCGTATTATCTTAACTCCAGTCATCTCATACATTGTAGGTTTATTTTCCAAAACCAACAACGTGCGATCTCAACAAAACAATCAAGGATTTCTCGATACCACATGCACAGACTACACGTCTAAAGTCATCGCGTTTGTTTTCCGCATGCAAAGGTGAAGGTCATTTGAAGAAGATGTACAATTTTCGTTGTTGGCTACTGCTTAGGCCTAGTACCCAGAATTTGTTAATATACACGGGTGTAGCCTGTAGGAAGATACCAAAAAGTGGGGTGGGTGGGCACACAGACACACGTATAAAATTAATATATAAACCATCGATGCTGCTACAAAGTACCCCCTTCCCCGCTTCCTACGCTAGTGTGTATAGGCCTATCAACTGCTGAGCATGGGTAGGCCTAATAATTAAATAAACGGAATATTCAAGAATAACCACAAACATTAAACAGTTCACATTTATTTCAGAGTTTCAGTTAATTGGGAATAAATTAATTTGGGTGATTTTAGCATGGGTCCATTCAATAGGCTAATAAACATTAAAACTATAAGTCCGTCCCCCAGGGAACGGCTTTTTTATTACTATGAAATTTACTACAAGTCATTCATTTCTAAGCCGATTGATTTGTAAATTGCACACAAAATTAGTATTGTTTTGTTATTTCCAATACACTTTTACTTGTCAAACAAAACTGAAATTAATAGCAAAAAACATTTTTTATAGAAGATGGGACAGACTTTTTTTTTATAATTTCAAAATTTGTCATGAAGAATATCGATAACAACAGCCCCAAGTTCAGCCAGCAAACGTTTGTCTAACGTTCGTGAACTATTTGTCTGGTTCTCAACGTGGCCATTTGGTTTATTGTGAAGCGCATAAACCAGTCTAGCGGACGTTTTTCTGCTCGGTCTGGTTGAACGCAGCTGACATTTAAATAGCTAATAATAATAATAATAATAATTTTTACCTAAAATAATGAAAAAGTTTTGGCAATTTTTGTCTTCTTTAGTCTTCTTTTTCTTAGGCATGGTTTAGCCTATTTTGAAAAATTTTTGCCCTGGGATTCTTTTTCGGCTATTTACGTTTTTTTTCCTGTAAATGTACTATGTTAAAACTTTTGGCAATTTACGGTGGGTTTTTTACCCGTAACGCTGTATGTTTCAACCGTAATTTATCATTTGTTACGTTCGATGTGCAATTATAATACATGACCAAGAAACTGTATACAAACACTACCGAGGAACATCGAATTCGTGCATGTTTAATGTTTTAAAATAAAAGTTAGGGTTATACAAGTTTAAAAAAAGCAACCATACACAACAGGGGCACCACGGCAAGTAATTAAAAGGGCACGGTTATTCATAGCCATAAAGTAACTGGTATTTTTGAGGCATCACGGTAAAGGCACAAGGCAGTACGGCAAATGCTGTGGAGCTGTCGTGAATTTCGAAGCCTGATTGTATCAAAGGCTACCTGCTGCTTGTCTGTCCATGTATACTTTGCCATTGTCTTCTGTTTCTTCTTTACTCTTTTTGCTGTTGAACTTGGTCCATGACCCAGAAGTAAAATATTCAAAGGTTCCACGATTTTTGCATAATCCTTAATAAAGCGCCTGTAATATCCAGCAAATCCTAAGAACTGACGGAGTTCCTTGATATTTCCTGGTACCTTCCACTTCTTGACAACTGATGTCTTATCAGGATTTGTGGAAATTCCTTCTTCGAAAACAACATGTCCAAGATACGATACTGATGTCTTAAACAATTCACATTTTGATGGTTTTAACTTCAAGTCATGTTGATAAAGTCTGGCAAAAACTGCTTCAAGACGCTTGACATGTTCCTCGAAAGTCTTGGAAAACACCAAAATATCATCTATAAATATTAAGCATGTTTTCAAATGCATCTCTCCCATGCACTTTTCCATCAACCTCTGAAAAGTAGCTGGGGCATTGGTTACTTAAGCCAAAACCCATCCTGTTGCATTCATAGAATCCTAATTTCCCAACATTAAATGCAGTCTTTTCTTTATCCTTTTCATCTACTTCCACTTGCCAATAACCTGATCTTAGATCTAACTTTGAAGAATATTTTAATCCATGGAGAATATCAATTACATCATCAAATCTTGGAAGTGTGAAACTATCCTTGTGTGTTCCTGCATTCAATGTTCTATAATCCAAACAAAACCTCAGAGATCCACCTTTTTTCCGAACCAGCACAATGTTAGAAGAGAATGGACTACTGGATTCCCTGATGATCCCTGCATCTAGCATTTCCTTGACATGTAGTCGAACTTCATCATACATACAAGGAGGTATCTTCCTGTTTGGCAGCTTGAATGGTCTTTCATTGTCCAGCTGTATTCTATGCTTGACAAGATCTGTGTTTCCTATGTCAAATAGACTTGTAGAGAAAACATGTTTCCAATTGCCAAGAACCTGCCTCACTTGAAACAACTGATTGTCACTGAGGTTATCTGTGTCCATCTGAACACCAAGTTCTTCTAGTGTAGATTTCTTCTCCCTTTCAGGTAATTTACATTCTGCAGCTAAGCTATCAACAACCTTGACTTCTTGAATACAGCAAATCTCTGATCTAGGCTTGATAACTAAAGGCTTTGCAGACATGTTACAAATGTTCACTGGTATTCTGATGCTGGAATAGGGTTGATTTAATTTAATAACTCTTGGACAAACTGTAAAACCTGAACCTTCATCCAAATTCTCTGTACCCACTTCTATAACATCATTGTCAACTTCTCTTGCTATTCCGTCAACAACTACTGTCTGGTAAGGAGCTACATGTAAAGGTTTCCTATTCAAAGACTTGACTTTATAAACATTACATGCAATACTTTCAAAAGCCACTTTCCATTCTGAAGGGATGTTACAACTATTTGTCTCTTCTGAAGATAACTCTTTACACAATCGAATAATGTTTGTACCAACCATCACAGGACAATCTGTCGCAAATTCTGTATCAGGTACCACCAACACAGGAACAAGAATTTCAGTATCTGATAAAAATGGAACTACAACAGAACACTCAATATATCCCAAGTATTTCAACTTGGAGCCATCCGCTACAGATACCTGCAATCCTAATGTATCTAAGCTAAATAAATCTGGCTTAAAGGGATTATGTATACATGTTATTGTATCCTGTCTCTGAGATAGTTGAAACTATTGATCCACTATCAATCAATGCTTTGAGTTCATGTCCATTAACACTGATTGTACCTTCATTGGAATCACCAATCAAACGGCATCTTGAACATGATGAAACTTGACTTCTGATTGGCCACCATCAGATGTCACTATTCGTTTGGGTAACGATTCCTCTGTTCAGTTGAATTGTATCCACCTCGGCCTCTACTATTCTGATTCATACTTGAGTTTCCATGGTGAATCCTGTCTTGCTGAGAAAAATGTCCTCTACTTGGCTGATAAGAGTAGCCTCTACCACATCCTCTAAATCCAGAATAAGACCTCTTCCTGAACATTCATTCCATCCAACTTCTTTAAAATCATGTTAAACTTCTCATCTATCCTATATGCTCCAATTTTTTTCCCAAACCATCTATCCTACTATCAAACCTCTTTTCCAAACCATCTATCCTGTTAGCAAACTTCTTTTCCAACATAGCCACTCTATCTACATCATCTAAAGACATAGCCTGTTGATGAACTGTTTTTTAATGAACTGCAGAAACATTTGGTAAAGTGAGACTCAGTTCCTTTTCCACTTGCCTTATCTCCCTCATTAACTCATCATACTCCTTAATGGTGTCATACTTGTGTCTTGTTTGGGACTTCAACTGGTCTGACTTCAATGATATCCAGAATTTATGTCTTAACAAATCATTCTTTGAGTTTCTGTCTAAGCAGTGATAATCTATTGCCAACTGCAACATGGATTCCAACCAACATCCAAATGCTGTCACACTTTCATCCTTCTTCTGAAAAGCATTGAAAAATTCTTGCATGATCATCCCATTGGTTACCACATCACCAAACAGAATATCCAATTTAGACAATATATCTTCAACTCCAGCTCTTTCCCCAAGAGATATCAGCATCTTCCTTGCAGTACTCTTCAAAGATCTTCGTACTGCCTGCAACACAACACTAGGAGTCATATCTGGATCAGCTAACAAACACTGAATCTCAAACCTCCATTCATTAAAACTCACATCTCCTTTCTGAGGAGGATCATCTCCAGAGAACTGGTGTATCTTAGGAACATAAGTAGATGACTTCAGTTCTGGTTGATTATACTGGCTGTTCTGAAATAATTCCTTTGGCCTTGTTCCTTTTTCCATCATGTCTAACTCATCTTTACTTGGAGTACTATACTGACTTGGTTTAAACTTTCTTTCTATATGTTGTATCTCCCACTGGCATTCAAAGCATCAACCATGTCAGCCTCTGACATTTGATGTGACATATTGAATATAAACCAAACAACTTAAATATTTCACTCAACCAAATTCCCTAAGTTTGACCAACAAATATCTGACAATCCTCAAAAACCAATCAGTACCTACCAGCCTGTAGACCGATGGCCTACCACGATGCTACCGAGGCTTTGTAAATTTGAATTAAGTAAATATACTAAATATGATAGTTAAATATCAATATTCACAAATGTTAAATAATCAAATACTAAGTAATTCAACTAAAGAAATCTGCAATTCCTGAAATAAACCAAATTAATTTATGTATTAAGACTAAAAAACTAAATTATAATAATCATGCAACTATTACGGTATATAATAATTAATTTAACCCAATAATAATTATTAATAAAAAATACTAATTAATTATTAGCTAACTGTACCTACCGGTAATAATAAATATAGATAAACTTTCTCAATGAACCCAAACTAATCAACTTTAAATATACACCTGAAAATCAACTGTCATATGTAAATCTGTCCAATATGTATCAGTCTTTGTCAAGTGCTAAAAAAATAATAATCAGTTAACTGCATAGGTTAATATGGGGGGTGTGTGGAAAAATAATCGGCATACAAATATTTTAATGTAAATAAAACAAGTACTGTTACTATGTAGATGTTTTTAGGTTAAATTATATATTTAGTTGTTATTATTTTAGCCTAATAGCCTAATTAATTTGCAGCAAATGAAATATTTAGTCAAACAGGCGCGTGTGCAGGAAATTGTGTAGAAGAAGTCTAGACTGGCTATAGTGGTGTTTTTAGGGGAGGGGTTAAGTCTAAACAACAACATAATATATAGCACATGGGGAAGGGGACTGTCCTACAAAAATGTTGGGGGGTTTTCTTGTAAATAATTTCAGTTTGGTTTGATGTAAAAATAACAATAAAAGTGTTTTGGAAATAACAAAAATATACAATTTTTGTGTGTAATTTAGAAAACAATTGGCTCAGAAATAAATAACTTGTAGTAAATTCCATAGTATGAAAAATATGTGTTCCCCGTGGAACGCACTATAAACATATTATGTTTCTATTATCTAACTATTACAACTGTGTTACTGTCACACACAATTCATTAAAACTGCAGGTGAGTTTGTATGTTTAAATGACATTATGATAATTAATGTGAGGCAACTAGATTCATATCCTATATTTAACACAGTCAATTATAACAAAATGCAATTTCAGCTACTTAACTTTTACCTGTATTATTCTTTATTTTTAAAGCATAGGTGGGGACATTTATGATGCCAAGGGCTGTGTGGCATGCATAAATCTCATCTGAAAATTCACAAATAACTGGTCATCGGCCATGCTTGCTGTTACCGGAACTGGAAAGTGGTTAGGGGACATAACTCTGCCTAATTTTTCTCGCTAATTTCTAATAGAAAGAAATGTTTTATTTAACGACACACTCAACACATTTGTTTTAATTTACGGTTATATGGCGTCAGACATATGGTTAAGGACCATACAGATTTTGAGAGGAAACCCGCTGTCGCCACTACATGGGCTACTCTTCCGATTAGCAGCAAGGGATCTTTTATTTGCGCTTCCCACAGGCAGGATAGCACAAACCATGGCCTTTGTTGAATCAGTTATGGATCACTGGTCGGTGCAAGTGGTTTACACCTACCCATTGAGCCTTGCGGAGTACTCACTCAGGGTTTGGAGTCGGTATCTGGATTAAAAATCCCATGCCTCGACTGGGATCTGAACCCAGTACCTACCAGCCTGTAGACCGATGGCCTACCACGATGCCACCGAGGCCGGTAAATTTGAATTAAGTAAATATACTAAATATGATAGTTAAATATCAATATTCACAAATGTTAAATAATCAAATACTAAGTAAATTCAAATAAAGAAATCTGCAATTCCTGAAATAAACCAAATTAATTTATGTATTAAGACTAAAAAACTAAATTATAATAATCATGCAACTTAAGGTATATAATAATTAATTTAACCCAATAATAATTATTAATAAAAAAATACTAATTAATTATTAGCTAACTGTACCTACTAATAAATATAGATAAACTTTCTCAATGAACCCAAACTAATCAACTTTAAATATACACCTGAAAATCAACTGTCATATGTAAATCTGTCCAATATGTATCAGTCTTTGTCAAGTGTTAAAAAAAAATAATCAGTTAACTGCATAGATTAATATGGGGGTGTGTGGAAAAATAGAGCCTAACTAGAGAGAAAGAAAGAGTAAAAACAAAAAAAATATATACATGTATATTTCCACATATTTTCAATGAGGCTTACTAATCAGAATTTTTTTTTTTTTTAGTTAAATTTGTTTTCAACAATATATACTGTTTGAGTGAACAAAATTTTAAATATACAATGAGTATTCACTTTTTAAAAAAAAAAATTCCATCAAAGTGAAATGACCAGACAAAAAAAAATCAAAAATTATATTAAATGTGTATACACTAATCACCAATACTAACAACTTCCAAGTTTGATTCACAGTAAAAAGAAAAAAAACTTAAAATAAAATAATTAAACAAAATCAAAAATGTTTGAACAAAAACAAAACAAATACAATATCTGCACCAGTCTACAATAACAGTTGACTATATATATTTACTAAAGAGAGAGAGAGAGAGAGAGAGAGAAAAAAAATCAACATAATCATGAAGTGAAAAAAAAAATCTAACCTATATCATTTAAGAAAAAAAATCACATTTACAAAACTATTAAATAACAATTACTGTAAATATATTGTCAAATTTTTTTTTACAAAAATTTACGTCCGAAAAGGATATGTGAAGAAAGTTAACACTAAATATACTAATCTGAGATCTATGTTATTTGTAATCAATAGTGTCAACACTGACACAGAAAAACTGTCACATCAGATCTCTGACCTAATAACTATGATATATTTACGGAAAAAATATAAAAATATCAACTTATTGTAACACTATTCACTGACAATAAAGTCATAAAAACATCAGGTATTTAAAAATAAACATACATACATCTAGAACACGCCACTGTTCTGAAAACACCTGACACGTTACACCAACGAAAAAGTCAACCGCGCATATCCAGCATGTGCAGTCAGTAGTTACTATAGTAACACAGTAACAAAAGTACAATACACAGTTGTCACTTCAGAAACTGTCTTGAAAAGTTATCCAAAAGAATCAACGGATGTCAATCTTGCAATAGACTCACAAAAACAAAAATGTAGCTAGCTAGCCGATAGTCACCACGTATTATCTTGTATTGGCAGTTTGTGAGACGTTATCCAATCAAAACACGTATGTTATTAGACTTATTTCCTGTGCCAGAAACTTGAAAGGGAAAAGTAAACAATGCATGCTGTAACTGTGACGATGTAGAGATAGCATGTTACTGCAGTGTGCAGACCTAGTTCAAGTGGATTATTATTATATACTGATGGTGTTGTTGATATTATTCTACGACAAACATCACAATCAAATTTATTAAACGAAATTTCAGCCGAGAGAAAAAAACAACACGATCGAGCGATAAGGAGAGGGGGTTGCATTTCTCACTAGCCCGAACTTAAAAACCACTAGCCACGGGCGTCGGGCTAGCGGATTTGTCGAACTCTGCTGTTAATACAGCAAAACCAAAACCTTGAAAATACTGAAGATGTACAAGGATTGAATATTTGTTACAATACTAAAGTATTGAAACATAATAAACCGTTTCTGTACAGCAATTATATAAAGAAAGGTATTGCTTTCATGGAATTTCCCCAGATTTATTTTATTTTTCCCATGACACTGATATTTAGGTCTGGGTTTTCATCAGTGTTTTTTTTCTCTCTGGCTATATGCCACAGTGTATGCACTGTTTATGTATAATTATTTAAAAATATTGTACAATATAAGACAGTGATTCAAGGCACCCCATCCTTGACATTGCCAGTGACCTGGGGACAATAATAAATCATTTAAAAAAAATAAAAAACCATTAATAGTAATTATAAACACAAAATTATTTACAATTGTTATGAATGGATTATATGAACATTATTCACTACTGTAGACGCACAAAAATGTAGCATACCTTTGGAATATGATCGAATATAATAATTGAAACAAATTCTAAGAACAGGGGCTTAAAAATCATAAAAAATTAAATGATCTGGCACGTGTGAGGTCATATGACATGCACCAAATATTAATTCATTTTACTCCATTATAAGTCAGTTTCTATGAGTCATGTAGACCTGATATCAGGAATTTTAAGGAATAAACAAAAACGACTTAGTAAAATTAATGGTTTTAGGGGTTTGTAAAGTTTTGTATTTAGATACTTACTTGTCTGAACTTTAATGTTAATGAAAATGTTCTAGAACATAACAAATGAGTTTAGCAGACGACAACAAATCAGATGTTGATTGTGCGAACCGTGCACGAGAAACCAATCTGAACGGAGTTGAAAGCATATATAACACAGTTAGGGACATCGATGGTATATCTTACTGTGATTTCACTTGAAATTCATATTGCGTAAAAGATAAAAAAAAATAATCACAAGATTTTGTTCAAACACAATCAGGTGAATTACATGTAGTAATGTTCAAACAAAACATTTAGACTGGGTTTGAGTGCCACAATGAACAGTATGCAGTATTCGACCAGATGACCCAGTATTCGACCACTTTCTAATTAACTAATAAAACAAAACTTTGAAGTTTATTTTATAGTAAATGTAAACAACTAAATCCCAAAACTGTTGATTTTAACAACTGTAATACATATTCATGCATTTATGCACGCACGTGCATGCTTGCATATACATTCACGTATGCACACATAATTACTGATGAACAATCTCTTTGGTCTCCATTTACAGATAAAGATATTAAACTGAAAATAAAATAAAAAATAATTGTCTAAGTCGATCCTGGCAAATAGCACCAAAAGACGTAAAACGAGTACATTTGTGGTTCTTGTGGGTTTATTTTTGGAATATATCCTCAAGTTTTTCTACTGGTCGAATATTGGGGCAACCCTCTCTATCAAATGTCATTATTTGACCACTTGATCGAATTATAATGACTGAGGTCACATTGCACTGCCAGCTCTGTTTGATTATAAATAAAAACATTTAAAGACATTTTCAAGGATTTCCAATAGATTAAAAGTATTGGAAATGTTCAAGGCATGTTGGATGGTGTAATAACATGTTATATGAATGGCTGACATGCACATTGTCACTACAGCCAGTGAAAATATACTTACATTCGTTCACATGGTTATATTACCACTGAGCTATGTCTTGCCCAATAAGGAAAAAAGTCGGATTAAGGGGAATAACTGGAAAATCACTGGATGGAAAACTAGCCTACATTTTCACAAAACAATTCTGACTCCCAAGCAAATTCAGCTATTGGTAGTGTGAAAGTATATGTAAGTCACAATGTTAAGGCCACCCCAGACTTTTGCGACAAGGTGGAATTTATGTTGCATGCAACAAAAATTGTACATCGTTGCATCGTGTGTGCTAGCCTGTGATGCAATTTTTGTTGCATGCAATTGAAATTGCTCCAATCAAACATGTTTGATTTTATTGCATGTAATTGCATCTAATTGCTCACTGTCGCAAACGTGTGTGTCTTTGATGTAACAAGTGGGTGGGACATAGCCCACTGGTAAAGCGCGCGGTCGGTCTGGGATCGATCCCCGTCGATGGGCCCATTAGGCTATTTCTCATTCCAGCCAATGCACCACGACTGATATATCAAAGGCCGTGGTATGTACTACCTTGTCTGTGGGATGGTGCATATAAAAGATCCCTTGCTGCTAATTGAAGAGAGTAGTCCATTAAGTGGCAACAGTGGGTTTCCTCTCTCAATATCTGTGTGGTCCATAACCATATTTCTGACGCCATATATATTATAATTGTAAATAAAATGTGTTGAGTGCATCATTAAATAAAACATTTCCTTCCTTCGATGTAACAAAACGTTGATGTAATAATTTAAACTGCCAATGGCAGCCTCCAGCAGCATGTGGTCTACAGAAAAAGAGGATGAATTAGTGGTGATGTGACAGACAATGCCATGTCTTTTTGACACATCATCCCCCAAAGCCAAAAGGAAGGGGTGCACGTGAAATTAATTAATCTATATTTGAATGAAATTATATTTTGCAACTTTTTAATATACATGTAGTCTGTGTCATATGACATAACTAAACCCTATTTAATCCTAGCTAACACATTTAAAATAAAATCATCTGTTGATGGTGAAAAATATGGAAATACACACTCCCCACTGTCAGTATCCCTGATTAGGGACATGTTAATGTCAATGTGGGTAATGAGTATTGATTAAAATTGAGACGTTACACAGCACATGTTGCTAGAAATTGTAATTATTGACAGTCTCTTATTCAACGGTAACTGCTTTGCGCATAAAGGTGCCCTTTTTGACAATTGTTGGTCTGACAATGTCAACCAAAATCTTACAAGTTTCTGGAGTGATTCGCAGGAAACGCTAAAAATCCTTCCTTATCTTCAAGTAACTACTCTTTCTGCAAGTTCTGGACTACTCCCATTGCTTCACGTCTTAGAAGCCAACCTCTCGACCAAAGAACACGATTTTGTAAGAGTCTACATTGTCACTGACGACACATTAATATAATGTATATTGCTAGAACAGCATGTAAGTCGATTGCTGCCATTTTGACTGTCACATAATCACTGCTGGACTAAAATTGCTTGTTGTCACATGTGTGTGCAGATCAGTGCATGCGACAAAGTTGTAAAGGTCTGCTTTGACCTTTACAGTTACATGTACTAATCCCATTGGAAAATCATTTCCATTTGTATCAGTGCAAAGGAACTTTGGTGGAATTCCATATAAAACCTGAAACACAGAAGTTGTGAATGAATGAATGTAGTTTGGATGAAACTACCGGTTACTTTAAAAAAAAATTCAGAACAAAGATCACTTGTACAGTGAGTCAAGCCATTATGTGATCTCTGGTCAGTTATTTTTAACAAATAAAATGACTTGTTTTGTTTAGAAATCACTGTTACTATTTTAGTCAGGATTACTGAGGGGAATAAACACAAAAAACATCTCCAAACTGTGTGCCTTGCTGGTACGGGCATGTAGCTACAATAGTGTCATGATGATAATGATGATGATAATAATAATAAACTAAACTAAATTATTATTATTAATTGTTATTCACTGCAGATCTGATAAATGATTTACACCATGATATTTACTTTTAGAAACATGCCGGATGAGCTGCCAGATTATGGTCAAGAGGGGAAATCTTTCATTGTTGTCCTCCCGCAGACACTTGTCCAGTTCAATGCTATCCTCGTGGAAACAAGTCTCAGTGCTGATGATCAGCTGCAACAGTTTTTTCAAATTTATCAATGGTAAGAATCTTACAGCTATTTCTACATATCTATGCATCATTTAATTTACATAGATGTATATTATATTACTATTATTTCATCTCCATCCTTCTGTCTGTTCGTTTGTCTGTCTGTCCCACATATAGTTTTCCAGATGTTTTGTTCATAATGCTTTGAGATATTGAGCTGAAATTTTGTGTATAGCTTTATCATGTACTGTTTCAGATCAAGTTTCACTTTCATGGCAATTTTGGACACAGTTACGTCCTTGAACTTTGGAAATGGAAATGTTTTATTTAACGATGCACTCAACACATTTTATTTATGGTTATACATGGCGTCGGACATATGGTTAAGGACCACACAGATATTAAGAGAGGAAACCCGCTATCGCCACTTCATGGGCTACTCTTTTCGATTAACAGAAAGGGATCTTTTATATGCACCATCCCACAGACAGGATAACACATACCACGGCCTTTGATATAACAGTCGTGGTGCATTAGCTGGAGTAGGAATCGATCCCAGACCAGCCGCGCATCAAGCGAATGCTTTATCACTGTGCTACGTCCTGCCCTTGATCTATGTAAAAACAATTGTTTCAGACTTTTTTCCCCAATCAGTGTCTCAAGATATTGAGATGAAATTTTGTATATACGTTTATCATGTACTGTTACAAATTAAGTTTAACTTTTATGGCGATTTACCCAATTTCATAGAATTATGGCCATTGAATTTAAGAGATAAGAACATTTGTTGGGCCCTGATGGGGACAAGTATTGCTTTAGCATACAGTATTCTTAGAATGATTGTTATATATAGTCCATCAACAAAATAGTTTTAAAGGTTTATGAGGGGTGATCAAAAAGTTCTTAGCCTAATTAGGACAGAGGTGTTCTATGGGCATGCCTGCCTGTTATATTTCAAGGTACATGTAGTCCCCTTGGCAGTCGATATTTTTTTTTTCAAATGTGGCAGTGCCTTAGATGAAGGATTCTTCCTGCAGGTTGGAAAACTTAACAGCAGAACTTAACGACACCACTAGAACACATTGATTGATTTATTAATCAGCTATTAGATGCCAGACATTTGGTAATTTTGTACATAGGGATTTATGGAGGAAACCCATTACATTTTCCCCTTAGTAGCAAGGGATCTTTTGTGTGCACCATCCTGCAGACTGGATAGCACATACCACGGTCTTTGATATAGCACTCGTGGTGCACTAAATGGCTGCAACGATATATGGTGCAATGGGTCCATTGATGGGGATTGATCCTATAGACCGACTGCAGATCAGGCAAGCTACTAGATAGATGGATGCATGCATATTTGGCTATGTCCCAGTTTTTCAGATCAATTAATGTTGACTTTCAATTATAGTTATACTTCGTACTTATCTTACAGTCAGTGTATTTACCACTACTCAACCCACATGATGATTTCCCTGTTCTTCTTTTACAAAAATATATTTTGATCACTGGTAATATGGTATATATGTATTTTTTCCATGGACATTTTCTTAATTGCATATATATATATACGGTAAAGTACTTTTAAAACGTATACGCTTACAAGAAACTACCGGTTAGAACAAACTGATCGTAAAGTCCCGATCATATAGTATTAATAAATTTTATTGTGTAGAACGAACTATGTATGAAGTACCTATTAAAATTAACCAATTTCGGTGTAAATTAGTGCATATACAGTGAACCGATAATAATATTTTTGTATCTTATTTGTATCTTATCAATCAGTAGCATTAACAGCAATGCATCAAAAACAACTTTACTGATAAGATCAGTTAGATAATGTCCACGTGTATTTACGTAGTCGATTGGCATCATTAGAGTAATGTATTGAACAATTAACGCCCATAAATAGTGATATTGCCCTGAGACGGTCTCACCGGTCCATCAAAAATGATATTGCCCTGACCAGTTACAATAAAGATTAGACAAAATTCTATCCAATAAATGAGTAGATAACGTAATGCAACGTCAACTGCTAATTCTAATGTAAACAAGCACAAACTTGTGAAAAAAACGTTTTGCTGTCCTTCAGCGAAAAGATAACATCTTTAGTCATACCGAGTTTAATTCCACAAATACGACAAAAACAAGGTCAGTAATCGTCAAATTGTGTATAGAATATATCGCAGATTTAGAAACGTACATGATACATCAAAATGCAGTTGGAATCGGCACTCTCAGGATGTTATGTTACAAATAAAAAATGCATTTGAAGGTAATCGGTAACTGTTAGTATAAATGTATGTTCAAATTTATCACATTTTGTGTTTTATTTTGCTATTAATATGATTTTGTTGCTCTTACTGGTTATAATGTCTCAGATTTGATTTTTTGTCTTGGTAATGTTTCAACTGTTTATTTCCGCATTCCTCTGCGTGTCATACAACGTCATAGGATTACGTGACGTCACTAAATCCCATCAGTTTAAACGAAATGACGGTCAATAATTGATAAGAAAACAGAGAAAAATGCAGTAACGTTCTCTGTGTTTGATAATTAAACATTAGGCTTGCTAAAAGAAAAACAAACAGAAATAAGGCATCGCAATGATTATGTAATGAATATATATATATATATATACACACACACACAAACACATGTATCTATACACACAAACACATGTATCTATGTATGTAATTGTCAACCTTAACATGCATACAATATAAAGATATTCATACATCAATACATACTAGCCAGTGCCAGTTCTACCCACTGTTTCATGCACGTAAGCGGGATCGATTGCGTAACTTGTAGGCCCCATGCATTTGGTTGACTTAAAAAGTATCCTTTTTATGGATCCTTTAATAGCTCATGAGGTATCGTGGCAAGTCTGCAATTTGAGGGCGATTCGGTGCCATAGGTTCGAGTCCCAGCAATGGCATGGAACAGTTTTTGAGGCCAGAAAGGATTTAATTATTCCCTGCGCCAGTGTGTTAATAGAAGCGCCTTAAAATCAATTGCCGCTACGCCTTGATTTGAAGTGCTTTAGAAAACCAATTATAACAAGTACGAGCGTGGCAGTCTTCTACCTCTTGCAAACAACTTGTGTACCAGTATATAAAGCACACCTAATCACTAAGACAGGTAAAAAACTTCGTAAATACCTAACAATGGACCAGTCGTCTTCTCACAATTGGTGTTTGGTAATTTTACCACATCTACTGGGACCCCTAATCCGTCAGGAAGGCACTTATGCGTAACAGGATTCCCGTGCCGAGCAATCAATTGCAAGCTTCAAGGCCGATCAAAGATAATGCCCATTGACAGAATCAACTGTACTATTTAACTGAATAAACGATAGGTGAAGCACTTTTTAAAAGTACAGTTAAGTTGGCAATCAGTAATTTCCATCCTAACACCCCCTTCCCAAAACACACACTGAAAACATCCAGGGCTTGCACTGTCGTTAGCCAATTTAGCCATTGTTGGGTAATTAAAAATTATTTTTACAAAAAATGACAAATAAAATTTGCAAGTGGCTACAATTTTGGCTAAGCCATTTTCTATCTTCTAATGTGAACAAACGGTTACATAATCTATTCGACACCTCAAGTATAATAATACCAAATATTCAATTAGCGTACCGGGTAATAGCGATCTCTCGACCGGTAACAAGAAACGGTGTTATCCAGAATACAACATATGCCTTATGATGTTTGCTTATTTTAATAATCACGGTTATTAATTTTAATGGCATGCATTCGACATGTATGACAGCAATGTGATGGTGATTCAATGTCTAGAAGATCTGTAACTTGTAATTTTAATTTTGTAAAGTCTTTGAACCAAAGTAATAAAAACAAACCGATAATGCATGTCAATTTGAATACACATGCCAGTTCAGGGCCAAAAGACATGTAGGCTATCCCAAGGGCTGAGTTTAGCCAGACCAAGTGAAAACAAAATGTTCACTACACTGGTTTGTGCGCTTCATGTTGAACCAAATGGACATGATGGACACCAATCAAATAGTTCGTGAACATTAGGAAGAATGTTCGTTGGCTGAACTGAGGAAAACTCTCGGCGCGAATATACGTTATGCTTCAGAGTCAAGAGACATCGTTGCAACATTAAACAATACGATTACACAGAAGTAAATTTTGATGTAAATTCGTAGAAAAACAATAGTTGTTTGCATCAATGAACACTTAACTGTTTTTAACCCACTACCCCACTTCTTTTGGCTTGATTTGTGTTATAATGATGCTAAATATGTAAGCGCCTTAAAAAAATCCTGGGGAAAGGCCTGATCGACACACACACACACATATCCATACATGAATGCATACATACACGTACATACGTATATGCAGCAGTTGGGACATTTTGGTCCGACTTGGTACCTATCAAGTTGGGACATTTTGGGCTTCAACAATTGTTCTCCATATATACATGTATTTCTGCTACAACACACTATTCAGTAGTTGGAACATTTTGGGCTTCAACACAGTCCCGTGATTGCCATTCATTGTAAGCCTACATTGTACATGTAGGTTAGTCTCCCATAATCATGCAATTTTTTTATTTAATTTTGCAGAAGAAAAAACATGCACAAAACAATTTTCCTTTTTTTCCCCTACATTGACACACCTCATTTAAAAACTAAAAACAGACTATGGCTATAGATAGATGATATTTTGTTATTCTTTGTGATGTCATACCAGTCTCTCTGCTAGTTAACAGTTTTACTGCTGTGCGCTATACATGTAGTAACATTTCATACATTAGTAAAATTTCCCATTAATTATTTGGATAGAAAATCCTGACAATGGCGACCTCAATATAATTGTGTACATGTATCATTACATTTATATGTTTTGTGTTTCACCTATTCACCACTGTTACAAGCACTAAAAAGAACTAGTGATTTTGAAAGTTAAAAAAGGAAAATGTTTTAAAAGTATGATTTCAGTAATTTACTGATGACGTGTTCATATACACTTACATTTATATTGGATTAGGATTTATAATAGATCAAGTTATTCCTCAAACTAGTCTAGCAGAGCACAGATTACTTCGCAATTGACGATCATTGTTCAACTAGCCCGTCGTTCAATCAAATCCCAATCCGGTGTAGACAGAGGTAATTAATGCATGAACGGTTCTTTCATTCTTGATTTTTGATCCGGAGTCCGGAGTAGACAGAATATAGATTGGGCAGAGATTTATACCTAAGAGACAAATGGTAGCTGGAAGCTGTGTAATTTGGAGCTCTGGATTTCTACAGCCCCTAGAAATGGAGGGGTTTACGCAGACATCCGGATTACACAGAATCCGGTTTAGACAGAGTCCACTGTATAGTGGATCAGCAAACAGGCGGTAGGTGTACATTGTATATATACATGTGTAAATTTAATGCCTCTCCATAGCACAGGATAAGGAATACACAAACATGTATTGGTACATAAGTACATGTACACATGGAAGAACTTATTTGACTATATTTGATCTTTTTCAGTATAAAGACAACTTTGACAGTAAACAGGCCAAAAAAGACGCTGAGTAATCTTCACTACTTCTTGTCCCAACTGGAAGAGTTTAAGAAATATATGCTAACATTTACAAAGAAACCTAAAGGTTTTGTGTCATCTTCTTCACAGTCTGTCCACCGGCACACTCGATCAGAGGCTAGAAAACATCTAACAATCACATATATCCCAAAGACACCAACAGCAGATTCATCTAGTGTTCACACTGAAAATGATAGTCTGTGTAATAATGCTGCAGGTAATACCTCTGATGATGATGAGTTGGAGAGCCCAAAGAAAAATCAAGATAATTCATTCTTATCTACACTTGATGATGGGTCACCAGACAAAGCAGATGATACAAACCCTGAAGAATCCACAAACCAAACTTCATGTTTGAGTGAAACTGTCAAAGCCACACAAAAATGTAGTGTAACAAATGAGACCAGATCAAACATACATGACAAAACATTTAAGAGACTAAGCCACAAAAAAAAAGTGTCAAAAGAACTACCAACAGAATGTTTGACTGAAGAAAAGCCACCAGTTTCTGCAAATGAAAAGAGAGAAAAGAAAACACATATTTTATCGATTAAAAACAAAGAAAAGCAGAAGAGGAAAATGGTGACAAGTATTGAAAGTGATGGTTCTACCACCAGTAAACAAGTTGTGGAAAAAGGTATTAAATTTGTATATCTGAATATAACTGGGATAACAATGAGGTATTGCTTATGTAATTTATGTAGCTGGTGATTTGTTGAATACTATAGGAAACCTAGATGGGCTAAAAATTAATTAGTATAATTATTCAACTTACTGTGCTAGGACAACAAATATGCTATACAAAAAACTGAGTCACAATGTCCACAGTAGAATTGTCTTCCCTTGCCAGATGTATATTAGTACATCCACGCATTAGCAGAACATCAACCTCATCTTCAATTTTGCAATCCTCCATTACAGATGTGGTCCTGTGTGCTCTGACAAAATGGTTTACGTGTTGATAAATTGTAACGTTCTATTTTATATATTTTTTCTCATTGATTCTCATCTTTTACTACTTCATACGAGGTCAGTTTGGGGTAGCTATCTTGGTTTTAGGATTCTGATATATGGCTTTCTCCATCTGGACAAGGCTGGTGGGGTGCCACTAGAAGAGCACATTGATTAATTAATCATTAGCTATTGGATGTCAAACATTTAGTAATTTTTATACATTAGTCATCTGAGAAAACCCGCAAGGGATCTTTTATATGCACTTTCCTACAGATAGGAAAGCACATACCACACCAGTTGTGGTGCCCTGGTTGCAACAAGAAAAAACCAGGTCAGGTGAATGGATCCACAGAGGTTGTTCGATTCTGCGATGCAAGCACCTCAACTGAGCAGTCAACCAACTGAGTTAAATCCTGCCCCCTGCGTGGAAGACGGGTGTGCCAAAAACCTCTAGCATTTTGATACGCATTTGCTGTGCCACACGAGTCACTCATGCTCATTTGAGCAGCAATGTAACATCTTAGGTACAGTTAGCTAATAATTAATTAGTATTTTTTATTAATAATTATTATTGGGTTAAATTAATTATTATATACCGTAATAGTTGCATGATTATTATAATTTAGTTTTTTAGTCTTAATACATAAATTAATTTGGTTTATTTCAGGAATTGCAGATTTCTTTATTTGAATTTACTTAGTATTTGATTATTTAACATTTGTGAATATTGATATTTAACTATCATATTTAGTATATTTACTTAATTCAAATTTACCGGCCTCGGTGGCATCGTGGTAGGCCATCGGTCTACAGGCTGGTAGGTACTGGGTTCAGATCCCAGTCGAGGCATGGGATTTTTAATCCAGATACCGACTCCAAACCCTGAGTGAGTACTCCGCAAGGCTCAATGGGTAGGTGTAAACCACTTGCACCGACCAGTGATCCATAACTGGTTCAACAAAGGCCATGGTTTGTGCTATCCTGCCTGTGGGAAGCGCAAATAAAAGATCCCTTGCTGCTAATCAGAAGAGTAGCCCATGTAGTGGCGACAGCGGGTTTCCTCTCAAAATCTGTATGGTCCTTAACCATATGTCTGACGCCATATAACCGTAAATTAAAACAAATGTGTTGAGTGTGTCATTAAATAAAACATTTCTTTCTATTAGAAATTAGCGAGAAAAATTAGACAGAGTTATGTCCCCTAACCACTTTCCAGTTCTGGTAACAGCAAGCATGGCCGATGACCACAGTTATTTGTGAATTTTCAGATGAGATTTATGCATGCCACGCAGCCCTTGGCATCATAAATGTCCCCACCTATGCTTTAAAAATAAAGAATAATACAGGTAAAAGTTAAGTAGCTGAAATTGCATTTTGTTATAATTGACTGTGTTAAATATAGGATATGAATCTAGTTGCCTCACATTAATTATCATAATGTCATTTAAACATACAAACTCACCTGCAGTTTTAATGAATTGTGTGTGACAGTAACACAGTTGTAATAGTTAGATAATAGAAACATAATATGTTTATAGTGCGTCCCACGGGGAACACATATTTTTCATACTATGGAATTTACTACAAGTTATTTATTTCTGAGCCAATTGTTTTCTAAATTACACACAAAAATTGTATATTTTTGTTATTTCCAAAACACTTATTGTTATTTTTACATCAAACCAAACTGAAATTATTTACAAGAAAACCCCCCAACATTTTTGTAGGACAGTCCCCTTCCCCATGTGCTATATATTATGTTGTTGTTTAGACTTAACCCCTCCCCTAAAAACACCACTATAGCCAGTCTAGACTTCCTCTACACAATTTCCTGCACACGCGCCTGTTTGACTAAATATTTCATTTGCTGCAAATTAATTAGGCTAAAATAATAACAACTAAATATATAATTTAACCTAAAAACATCTACCTAGTAACAGTACTTGTTTTATTTACATTAAAATATTTGTATGCCGATTATTTAAGGTAGGTGATTATAAGCATAAGTGACAAGCAAAACAAAAAACCTAATATTTTAAAAATACCCTCCCCCCCGCGCAACAATTTTACCCCCCCCCAAAGAAAACCCCAGTACCAACAACAAATCTGCCCCCCAAATAAACAATAGCCTATAAATTAAGACACCACACGCACAACTAAAAACTTAACCCAGACGACCACGCACATTAATTTTTTTTTTATCTATGTATGTATTCCAGTGGTATAGGAAGCTAGGTGGTAAAGTGGGTGGGGGGAACACAAACACACACACAGATATATATACACCATTGCTGCTGCTACTGGATAATAAAAAAAAGTGATATAGGCCCACAGTGCCGTAATAATGGCAAACATTAATCACATTTGTATTATTTTTTTGGGGGGTGGGGCTTTCTTTTGACTATGGCATGTCAAAACCTATAACTGGCTTAACTAAACTTGATGCCTATTCATTGTTCTATGAAAATTGACATTTCCAAAATCATTAGCATATTCCTACATCGCAGACTATTTCAAGGATCCATCCTGGCAATTATGTGAGCAAAATGTTGGTTATCATGGTGCTTTTTGACTAGATAGATATTATTTGCTGGTGATTAGTGCATCGTATATATACATGTGTAAAATTGTGTCCATTACACATTACCTGACAATGACAGTGTACTGCATGATGTATATTTATGTTGATTGCTCTCTAATACTGATAGGTGGTATATATACATGTATATAGGTCTTAGTTAATGAAGCTAGCGGTACAGAAAATCGCAACTAGTCATTTAGTCGAATTAATGTACACTAGCTATATAGCTTCCGTTCGTACACATTGATGTATAGACCAACACATGCTTATTAATTGCAAATATCAAAACTTTATTAAGATGCCATTTTAACAATTAGTCATTGATCAATGAGCCCCTATTTTCTTGGTCTACCCAAGACGTGGTCGTAAGTATTTCTGTTGAGCACCCAAAAATATTACAAGTACATTTTCTTTTCTGTAAAAGAAAGACATTGCACACAATCTGACAAATAATTGTATAATAGAAATAGGAAACTTTATTAACGTCAAAAAGTAAAAGAACAAGTCGACGACTATACTTCACAATTCAGTAATAATAAAGAGCCTTTGTTGCAAGTGATTGCATGAATGCGCCGGAAGTAATTTAGTGCTTGTTTTGGCTGCTTAGCGCACATGCAAATCAAGGGCAGATAAATATGTTTCTAATAGAGGCCATACTAACCTGTAACAGATGGACAGATGTTTTGTCAACAACAAACAAAAGAGTGAAACAACAGGTTCAAAATCCATAAATATCATGGGAATTCCCTGGACTCATTTAATTCAAATAATTGTTTTAAAAAGTTATTGTTCTTATGTCACCGGTACAATACGACAGCACTTTCACACCCTATCTGTAAATTTACTGTCAGCAAAACATAAAAATTGAAGCACAATAGTCAACAAACGAAGTGATGTTTTATTCTTCCTGATACTAATATATCTGAACAATATGCAAACAAATATTTTATAAATAATATATATTTATTTTCAAATGTAAAGTTATGTCCTATTCAGTGCCATCTTGTCATATGTCATCCAACATTCAGATGGGATTCTGCAAAACAAAAAAGAAAAAATATTTTATATAGTTTGTATAGATTTACCATATGTAATTAACAATTGTTTATTAATGTAATACCCTAGAGAATCGTAGCCTACCAAGTTTCAGGTGTGGGGAATAAAATATGTAATATGTGTATTAAGCAAACATAAAAGCTAAAAAATAGTTTTCATGTTGCAGGTCAGGTCAGGTCAGGTCAGGTCATAGGGCTTTACGTGCACATTCAGAACAAGCTGTTGTAGTGCACGCCTGTCCTGGGCACAAGAGCCGGTCTCGGCCGGCTTCTCTGTCCAGGACAGGAAAGGTGGGGGTGGGTAAGAGGAGGGACCACCTGCACTGGCAGGTGCAAGGTGAGCACCAGCAGCCCGACAGTGGTCGGTAACGGGCTGTTTAAAATTTAATTTATACAACTGCCCCCATTTCCGTTGGGCTTTTAATTAGCACTGCCTGAAGTAAATTAATTACTTTTAGTCTGCCAGAAGTAGAGATGCACATCCTTTTGATAAAACAGGTACAAACTGTTCAAGTGATGGGATGGGATGGGAGCTCGTTTAACGTGCCCATATCCACTACGGTTCAGGCACGCCCACCACGGGTTTGGCCTCTGACTTCGCCAGTGACCAACCCCGGGGCGGGTGTTCAAGTGACAAACTCCCATTCTCCTACAGACATTTTATTGCCCCATGGCAATTAGTGGAGTTCTGTATAATCCCTTTGTAAGGTGATATCTAAAGACTTACAGTATTTGTGAATTGCAGAAGTTGATGTTACATAAATGATTTTATTGCATACCTATTCAATCCTACTATAGTGATAAAGACTTTTCAAACCATGTAATAAATTTATTTTGCATTACACATATGTGCAATTTGGACCGGAACTTTTGAATGGGGAATTCACTTTTTATTTTTACTGCAGTTGGCACCTTTTATTTACTGACGTGATGTATGATTTACAAATTACATCACATCATATTTGAAACATATTACACAAGGCTGCCGCAGAGTATGGTTCTTAACGTTAAGCAAATCCATGAAAGGAGTTTTGATCATAGATATAACAAAGTGTTGTTAATTATGATGTTAAATTAAAAACCGTTTTTGTAAAACATAAAAGAAGGTATGTAATAAATGCAGCACTTCTCATACGTTGTTTTCACTTCCTATTTATTGCACTTGTCCCGTGGTATATATTCGTGTGCAAAATAAACTTGTGCAGTAAATAGGAAGCGAAAACAACGTCTGTGAAGTTCTGTATATTTAGTTCATTTAATCAAAATACATATACATAAATATTATGATTTTTTTCAAGTTGGTTTTATCACACAAACTGTTTCAAGTACAAAGGCACAAATATTAACGGTCCCCAATCATGGCACATTATTAATACACAGTATATACATGTATAAAACAAATACATAAACATTACAGTATTAAAAATGAAAAACAAAAATACCCTCCGACCCAGTTATTAATAAAGTGACTTTTTGTAAAATGGTTGGTGATAAACCCCACTGCTCAGTCGATTTTACCCGCATCAGACCTGTGACGTAGCATTCAGCCTTCTGTTAGTAGGTCAATATGCCAACAGCAGAGAATGATTTTTCGAAAAACAGCTGATTCTTAACGGACGCTAGTTTGGACATTTTGTCTCGTAACATTTGTACATCTACTCGAATGGTATTTCAATTGGTGAGGAAGTGGTATATAAGCATGTTAACCTAGTTACCTACCTACCTGTGAGAAGGAGGATACAAGTTCGATCATTATTTTATTGATTAATATCACATAAAATAGGGATCTGAATTTATTGTTTTAGACAGATCAGTATAATATGCAATACAGGTATGAACACATACAAATAATAATACAGTTTATCTTGCTACCTACACCCGTTACTACAGGTGTTCATTGATTATTAAGCTTTCAAAAAGGCGCGATTATTTCATAACACTTTCCATGGTGTCCTAATTACTGGGGAAATGCCGTCATTGTTTAAAAGGTGACCACTGGCAGGCAGTAGAGGTATGATCGCTTGCTGGTGTAGACAGTAGGCACAAGATAGTGTGCATGTCTAGGCAGAGCTAATTACTACATGACCCGTTGTTTTGTTCTTGAATTTGCATCTGATGTCCAGAATTGAAGGCGGGTGTGTGTATATATACATGTATATACAAACTTTGTGTGTGTGTGTGTATATATATATATACACACACACACACATGCACGAACGCACACACGCACGCGCAAAAAGTTTGTATTTAATTATGAAATACAAGCCCCATATTTTTTATCATTCTAGGCTTGGTACCATCCACTGGCGTAGTCAGAATTTTATATGGGGATGGGGGGGGGGGGGGGGGGAGGGGGGGAAACTACCCACTCTACGTATTTATGATTTTATAAAATTTAATAGTTTAAAAAAAAAAGTTTGATGGGGGTGGGGGCGTGTTCCCATGAGCCCCCTCCCTACACCACTGCAGGGACAGCACATAGCCGGAACACTTTTCAAAGAGGCATTTTTGTGGGTTATATTTGTTGTATCTGTGAAAATGTCCTTCTCAATTAATTGAATTTCGAAAGATGAATTTGGCAACCTCATGCTGTACCACTATATATTTTACACTGCCGCCCCAGGTACCCTCCCTCCCTCCTCCTCTCCTCCCCGTCCCCCTTTTGAACTCTAGTTTACCTCATGCTCGTGGTAGTTTTTTGTTTGCTGTATCATGCACAATTGTAAAACATATGCCGGTGGGGATACAGGCTTGGAACAGATATGTTAAATTTTTTAAAAATAGGTGTCATATTTATCGACCACCTTAAATAATTGTCGTAATCCTCAGGGATGAAGTGGTCACTGCAGAGCCTATCCCATTGTGATGGTCCTTTCCATTACAGACGGGTTCTGTTTAAGAACCACTTCCATGCAAACCTTGTGATTGTCTGTTTTTTTAAAGTTAGGAAAAACTGCTGCTTTGATACATCCAAACACTAAACAGTGGTTCACCATATTTTACATTTGAAAACTATCTCCAAAAGAATATTCCATCCATACATAGGGGTGTCGATTTTCCGCTTATAAAAATTGCCAATTCCGCTTATGAAAATTGCCAATTCCGCTTATAAAATGTCTTTTCCGTTTACTGAACTAAAATTCTGTTTATACATGTATATTCAGAAATAGTCAGGTAAAACTTCTGGATTGCTATGCATTTTCAGTGGTATTTAATAAACATTGATACATTTATTTAATGTAATGGTACAAATACAACAGCTATTCTATATAAAGGGTGAAGCCAAATTTTCATTGGTTCAGTCATCTTTCATCAGGATCCAAAGATATATTACTGCCTCTGAAAAGACAGACATATAAATATCAATTAAAATCAAAATGGAACCAAGCAGATCTCAAACTGAGGTCATTACCAGGTAATTTTAATACATTCTCAGCACACTGGGCAAAATATAAATAATTTTGTGAAATATACATTTAGAACTTAAAGTTTAGGGAGGGGAATGTCTTAATTTCTTTTTAATTGATTATAAAATATGTATTCAAATTAATTAATAATAACTATAATTCACATGCACGTGTTGAACAAAGGGGGAAGGGGGAGATATTGAAACACATATCACAAATGTCAAGAATTTAAAAACACAGTTACAATAATAACACAGGAAGAATGAATTTTATTTGTGGTCACTTTAATAAATAAAAAATCCATGATCCTGCCAGCAGATCAGTTTATGGGTTCGAATATGCATAAGAGAACCTTTTAGGAAAAAATATAGGCAAATGTATATACTGAATAAACCTTGATGTATTAATTTGGTCAAATAGTTTTAATATTAAAATTTTGGTCCATCTTTGTTTTGTAAAAGGCTAATAAAAGTTCTGTGATAAAAAAGAAAAGAAGAGGTATTGTTGGTCATAAATTGCAATTAATAAAAACTAAATCCCAGACATGATTTTGGTATAATAAGTAGTGATATATTCTACTGCATACATGTAGGCCCACTATTTGCAAGTGAAAATAAAAAGGTTGAGTGGAATTTGTAATTAAAATGAGTGGAATTTGTAATGTAAAAATATATATATATAAAAAGAGGAAAGAATGTAGATAAAGTTTGGGCCAGTTCCCCTTATCCTAAAGGAACTGTACTTTATCTACTGTAGTGTACATACATGTAGCTTCAGAAAAGTCATATTTAATTACCTTTAAGAATTTGGTACTCCTGTCTTCAATGTTTGGTGAAAAGATGAAGTACGTGTTGAAGTGTAATTGATTAATTTATATAAAGTGCTTGCATGAACTGTTGCATCGATTTACAGGCGAGCACTCTTTCGAACGCATCCTAGGAATTTACCCAACCGAATAAAACCGAACTGAGCCGAGCGATAAAAACAAAATGGTGGCCAACAATGTTCGGAAACGTGTGTTTACATTTTGTTGTAGAGTAACATACCTTGTTGTGCCTTAATGGTTCAAATGATCAATTAAGCAGTAAAACAATGTATGTATATTAATAAATAAATAAATGTATTATTTGATCACAAAAGCTAGCATTTTATTTGACAACTCGGAAAATTGTAAATTCCGTTTAAGATTTAATGACTAAACTTATACAATTAAAAATTTAAAAAAGTTATAACTTATTAATACTTCCAATCTATTAATTGATCATATGGATAAAAAAACCTTAAACATTTGCCTTGACGTAATACTTTTTAGACGAATCATGTTGTTTTGTAACGGGGAGACACCACAAGTATATTTTAATTAATTACTACTAATTACTTACAGTATTTAAATGTAAAAAAATTAAGCTAAATATTAGGAGATAACCATATGGAATTTTTAGATTTGCAGGTGTTATTGTCTATTTGATACCATAAATGTCATTTTTGAGTGGGTATTTTGGAACTAATTAACTGTATATTTGGTATTTCTTGAAAAATATACCTGGCTAAAATCTAACTGTAGACCCTTTTATTACCTTTTAGATAAATTTCATGCGTTTTGATTGGTCAATAGCTAATCCATACCACAGGTACACTGTGTCATTTTCCGGGTCAATACAGAATTTGGGCACTAATACAAAATTTGCCAGGGTGTACGAAACTGTCATGTGACTTCCGCTTTGTAAGTTCGGCCGAATTGTTATCGTTTTGTTTTTTCACTCTCGCGCCTCAGCTCTTAAACTAGGAAATACGTATTGAATTCTGTTTGAAAGAGATTGCGATTTATGGTAAGTGTTTTTTAATTACTTTATTATTTTTAAATACATACTTTCTTGAACATGTTATAACCAAAAAATATAGAAAATCGTTAATTTTCGCATACTCATGCTACTGCATTGTAAATTTAATGGCGGGAACTATCACTGTGTAGGCGACCGAACTATAACAAAACTATTTCTTTGAAAAACGCATGACATGCATTCTTTGGAATGTTATACGGGTAAGTATAGTTTGATAAATATCTATGTGCCCGAGTGTAATCAGTTGTTTGGTAGTTTTCCATGTAATAATTTTATTTATAAATTGACAAGACCCGTGTCATTAAGGTGATAAGAGTTGCCCCCTTTGTTTATAAATCGTCTGTGTTTGACAACTCGCTACAATGGCTAAACGATTCAGAAATCATACAGAATCAGAAATATTGCAAAAAAGAATCAACAGCATTCCAATTAATAATTAAAGTTAAAAATGTTTGTAGTTAAATCTAGATTAGTGATTTGTATTACCCTGATAAAAGTAGAAATATTTTCAGTTACTGTTATAGCATTTTAATTTCTATAGTATTATCTGGTAAATGGCATATCTTAGTGTATAAATAGTTTTAAAAAAAATGTTAGTATATTTCTAAAATTCATATAAAGCTGCATTCCTTTAAAAAATAATATTTTTGTGTTTTATTTGAAATTTTATCTTATAAAAAATATTTTAAACCTTAAAAATCTTTGTGTGATTTGTTCAAAATGTTATCTTTCCGTGTGTTATTTTTATTTGATCCTGGAAAAAGAATGTAATTAACCAATCATAATAAAGAACAAAATGTAAAATAAAGTATGTTTTACAAGATAAAGTTGTTTAATATGTCTTTAGATAATTTTGTACTATGTAGTACTGTCTAAAAAACCATATACATTTTTGACAAAAAAGTTACTCTTGTTGAAGTCTAAAATATAATTTGCTAAAATGGGCATAACTTATGAATGGCTAGGTGTATCTAAGAACTGGAAACTAGACATAAATAGATTTCTGATCATGCCACACAAGTTACTAAATTCACAAATAATTTAATGTGGCATTTAGCATGATCTTGCATGCCCAAAACAAAACAACAAGTTGAACAACAGAACAACAATACCAAACCTTTGTGTGACAAAATAACTATAATCATGACTAGTTTGAACTTTTAGTATAGTTGTATTTATTAAATGAAATGCCTATGAACATGCATTAACATAAATAAAGAGAATTCATCAGACAAAGGAATTTTATCTTTTATAAATGCCGCCATCTTGTCTGATTTGAAAATCTAACAATGATCAAGTCAGGTCAGAGAGTTTTAACGTGCACATTCAGAGCAAGCTGTTGTAGTGCACGCCTGTCCTGGGCACAGATGTCGACCTCAGCCGGCTCCTCCGTCCAGGACAGGAAAGGGTGGGGGTGGGGAAAGAAGAGACCGCCTGCAAGAGAGCACTGGCAGTCCGACCAAGATGGTAACAGACGGGGAAATGGTGTGCATTTTAATGAAGGGATTTAAGTGCATTTTTGAATGGTCTGTCTAAAAGGTAAAGAGGGAGCTACGTAAGGTTTTGAATTAGTGCATCGAGAGTAGCTCGATAAGGGGACAAACAATAATTGTAATGCATGGTTTTTAAATGAAAAACATGAACTGTTAAAGGGAGGATCAACTCAAATATGAGCCGTATGTGTTGGAAAGATGCATACCCGGACCACCAACACATACTGACACTTTAACAAATGAAAACGCATAATTTTAGAGTTAATAAAAAACCATGATTATTCCTGCTAACTGGAGGGGTAGCCATTTTGTTTTGTTTTTATGACGTCGGGTGGTATAGCTTGGGGCGAAGTGATGTCAGCTCCATCCAACTCCTCTCTGCACAAGACAATTTACGACAAGGCGCTTCGCTTTCATCAACCTCACATGTAAAACAATATAAATGACTTGATAGTGTAATTAAACTAAATATATTTCAATTTGCATCAATAGAACAAAATGGAGTTATAGTATTTTTCTCTTTTAAAAAATCGAAAGAAAAAATTAATATTATTAGGCCTATTGGTAGAGTACGTTTAAGCAAAAACGACCACTCATGATACCCAAGTGATAATTTTCTTTTCACTTGGACAACGTAATTGGTCAGTTTTGTGATTTTGTGTGGAAAGTCTACTTAATTCAGGGTTTTGCAGAATTACTTACAGTAATAAAGCAGGACGGCTGATAATGTCTATTACGATTTGAGGGGTGTTTCTGCGGTTATCACACAATACCCTGTGATCTTAATAAAAGAGGCATGTAGACACAGTGTCTGGGGACCGTCTAAATATACACCTGCCAATCAGGAACCACAGGTACAGCCACGGAGAGAAAAGACCAATTAACTAAGAAAACACTCAGATTATTATTTCAGTACGTGGGTTAATTTATGTACAAAACATAATAGTTATTTCAGCACTTTGACAATGGTGGTTTATTTTGTATTGAAAAATAATATATACTTGTTGCGGCTTACTGGGATGGATATTATTAAAGAACATTGCGATGCATCCGCAAAAATCTTCAGTTTGAAGACTAATTCCTGACGTGACATGTTAGGTATTACGTAACCACCAACTCGCCAGAGGGCATATTCACTGGGATGGTACAAAATGGCTGTGTCTGTTATCTATGATAGCCGTCACATTTCACTGTTTTATTAATTAACAATATGATCATACTTGTTGATATTAAGCAATAATGTGCATTATATATCGTTGACTATGCATGCTAGGCCAAATGCCTTATTTGTCCATTACTTTAAAATAAAACAAATAGGTGCTACATGTAATCATATACTTACCAAATTAGTTTTCCTGTATGATAGACATGTTCCAGGTACATGAGGTATAGTCTTAACTAAACACATGTGCACACAGAATATGTCCAGATGCCGCTATTTCTTTTCTATTTTTTGGTTTCTTCCTATTGTCTGGAGACCCACACAGTGGTGTCTAAATTAAGTCCTTTTGAAGTTGCACCATACTGCCTATGATGGCAAGCCTATTAATCTCAGGATTTTGCACCTCTCATAATAATCCCTTGTTCTATCTGAATTCCTGATGTCATTGCTGTCTTTGTTTTGTTTTTGTATTGTTTTTTTCTTGATTTTTTAATTTAATTTCTTTTTCTTTTCCATGCAGTTTCACTGGGTAGGATTCAACCCCTAACCCACTACACCAAAGTTGCAGTTAATTAACTCTTTTTATATGTAAATACAAATTAGCATTAATAGATCAAATAAATCCATACTGTAATAAACATTGGGATGGGGCTTGCCCCCCCCCCCCATAATGCAGCTACAATTTTACAGATATTTATTGTGACAGATGGTGGGTGGGGAGGGTCTGTTTAAGTGAGGAGGTAGTATCAGATAATTATAATCATATAACATCATTATGTGTATTAATATTAATAATTTGTTTAATTATTGGAAATACCCAAACAAAAATGCATGCTTGCGGCTAGGTTGTCACAAGGTAGTTACAAGGTTGTTACAAGGTAGTACAAGCAATGCAAGCTATTTGCAAGCTAACATTTAGCTTGTGTAAGATTGTTAGTAATTCTGTAAGCTTGCCGCATACATGTTTTGATTTGTGCAAGCATGCGCAAGCTTGCTGCATGCATATTTTCAACTGTGCAAGATTCCCGGAAGCATGTTTTCATTTTTGCAAGCTTGCTGCATGTATATCTTCAACTGTGCAAGCTTCCTGCAAGCATGTTTTAATTTTTGCAAGCTTGCTGCATGCATATCTTCAACTGTGCAAGCTTCCCGCAAGCATGTTTTTATTTTTGCAACTTGCTGCATGTATATCTTCAACTGTGCAAGCTTCCCGCAAGCATGTTTTCATTTTTGCAAGCTTGCTGCATGCATATCTTCAACTGTGCAAGCTTCCCGCAAGCATGTTTTCATTTTTGCAAGCTTGCTGCATGTATATCTTCAACTGTGCAAGCTTCCCGCAAGCATGTTTTTATTTTTGCAAGCTTGCTGCATGTATATCTTCAACTGCGAAAGCTTGTCTACACTTGTGGAAGCTTGCGCAAGGTTCCACACAAGAAAGGCTTAGTTCATGTACCGTATTTTCCGGCTTATTACACGCACTGGAATATAAACCTCACCCCTTGTTTTTAGACCAAGTTCTGACCTTTGTTCGTACATAAACTGCACCTTTAAATAAGCTGCAGTTAAAATAAAGCCACAATCTTAATTACAGTTAATTATTGTTTGTATTTAATAATAATAAAGAGATCCATTCTCCCTTAAATTCAAACAATAAATAATTGTTGATTGTGTTGCTTTCAGTTTCATTTCACCTAATGAGAAAGTTTCGTAAACAAAACACCATTGACAAATTAACTCCGCTATTTTTACGAAAATATGAACAAGAACTTGATAATGCTAATTTCGTAATCTTGCATTAGTTGCAAAGAAAAAAACAACAACATGATAATATTTTATTTGTCCCAGTATGATTACAAAGCGTGAACCCCCCAAAAAGAGGCACAAGTGAAAATTACTAGTAGATCGACTTTCTCGATTGCAAAACACGCATTTCTAGGTAATCTAACTAGTGTGCCGTGTGCAAAAATTACATATCCAAATGAGGTCCGGTCAAGCTGGAGTGGCAGTGAACCAAAACTAAGCACAGTTCTATCGATCTAAACAGTTTCGACATTGTTTTATAACTTTTAAACGACGGCCTTTAATATATATATATATATTTGACGAGAATTATATATGTATAATTACATGTAATATAACGAAATACATTACAACAACATTATGCTCTGTATTAATTAGCAGGCTAGTTAGATCGGAAATGTCGACATTTAATACAAACATTACAGGTACTCCGATTATGTGATTTTAATTCGCAAGCTTCGTACTAAACTTAAATTTTGATATATTAATTAAAAACATTACAAACAGGTTAGAAACAGTGGCGTTAAAGATATCAAGAAACTGTTTTGATGTCCTTGTTAAGGTCCAGCTTTTGCAAGTGGCTATAAATGGCCATGACATTGTAATTGTATCACTTGACATTGTTCAGGCTGCCACTGGCTTTTTATCTGCAATATTGAACATGCAAGTTGGGTGTGTTTACTACAAAGTATAACAACACTACTTTGTATAATAGGAGGAAAGTTACTTCATTTTAGAACATCTGACAAACATATCTGATGCACTACTAACAATAAATGTTACAGAAATCAAACTAAGAAAGTTCATGGAGGAGTCCATTTTTGAAACTGTAAGTATAACAATACACAAGTGATGTATTGTTTCTAGCCTGACTAGACTATTAATAAAGAGCCATTTCATTGTAATACTTCAGTTCCAGTCATTTGGTATGCTATATTATTATTATTATGAGAATGAAAAAAAAAAGTTTTATAAACCGCACCTTCCAATTCACAGCAAAAAAGTAGCAGCTTATATGCCGAAAAATACGGTAGTTGAATTTGAACAGAAAAAGCTAATCCCAAATAATTTTCATGGTTATTTTTTTTAAATTCATAACTTCACACATGATTTATCAAATTCAGTGGGAACAGTGGCTAAACAACCAAACATACATGTAACAGATTAGATAGTATTTACAATAATAATTAAAACAAAATTAATATTAATACATACATATGATAATGTAATATGGTTAAAACAGGATCATCTTGTAATTATTGGATTTTCAGTTGGCCCCCAAAATAACAACATATGCATGGCCATGAGAGGATGACTTGGGCCATGTTTGGTTGAAATTAGCCTGGTGGAATTTGAGAAGGTGTTGAAAATGTCTGAGCCAATCAGAGGCCAGGGTGGCCATCTTGGATTTTGTATTGGCCCTCAAAATAACAATACTTTGTCGGGTCCATGAGAGGATCATTTCAACCAAGTTTGGTTAAAACCTGGATGGTAGATCTTGTATTTTGAATCGGCCTGAAAAATAACAATACTTGATCAAGGCCATGAGAGGATAATTTGGAATAGATTTGGTTGAAATCTTCTTATACGTGGACCATATTTGGCCTCAGATTACAGTTATCTTCCCATTTGGTTGTCCAGAGGGGAGAGCATGTAGTTTGTAAACATGTGTAACTTGTTGGCATTGAAGACTTGTTTGTTGTAATTCCGGCCCATGCAAAAGTAGTGCTTTTTGTGTAAAATGTACTCCGGCCAGGTTTAGAAGGTGTGTTTGTTTAAACCAATGTTCAACAGAGGTTGTCCTTTTCAGGGTATGTGTCCCCCAGGCAGGCAAAGGTACATACAAAAATCCACAGACCTGCTGATATTAATAAAAATGTTACAGCCACAAAGACTATATAGAAACATATAGTGAAATTAATTGTGGTCTGTGGCCTGATATACATTGTATACCTGTAGTTCACACATTACACCAGTTAAATGCTTGATTCTGTTGAAAGTATTATAGCCAGAGAGGTGAAATTACACAGACTGATTGTGAATACCACAAGGAATATGAAAACTTATTTATTTATTTTCTAAACATTTTATTAAATTAAAAAAAATAAAATAATAATAATTTAATAAAAATTAAAATTAAAATTTTCAACTTTTAAATTACAATATCCTCCAAAATAGCATAAAATGACCTCTGATGTTACTACACGTTGTTGCAATATTTTGTAACAGTTTTGAGCTAATAATTTGGTAAAAAAGAGCAAAAGTTGGATTTTGTTGGTCAGTTATATAATGTAGATTTGTTTTTTTAAATATTGAATTTTAATGAGTTTCTCAATTATTGCAATTGGACAGAAGATCTAAATATAATGAATATATCACTACTAAATGTAATTAAACACTTTAAATAAATAGTATACAGTTTTTAACAAGATTAAGTACTCTAATAATACATTTCAGATACATTTATGTAAATTACACATAGTGTACACATATCCTTAGAAAATCTAATCGGCTAATATTCTCTGCTGTCTGAATGTATTTATTGTGTTCAGTAATCAGATGCTGCTACACTTGTCAAGTTTATTGCAGAAAATGTGCTAAAAAGTTTAACATTTGGCTTGTAATACATCTATGGCAGAATAATCCATAATGCATATTCAGTGGTCATTACTATAAACATCCTTCCAACCAAGAGACTGGTACATGATTACACTTGTTAACAGTTATCACTGGAAACTGAAAAATATGGTGCAAGTACCTCTTGGCACAGTGATTTCCCATGAGTTCTTGGCTAAAATTGTAAAGTACATTTAAACAGTTTGCATCAGTTATTCAACAAAACAGCCAATCCTTTGTCATTGTGGAATTGCAACTCAAATTCAAAATGTGATTTCACACAATTAACTGTTGGTCACCTAGAATGAATTTTGTAATGATATAATTCTTTTTTACCTGTAAATGAAGTTATTTGGTTGTAATATTTTATGGGCATGCAATTTAATTCAAGAATAATCTTTACATTTCAAAAGATAACTATGAGATTGCCCCTTTAATAGTTCTATATAAATAGCAAATGTCCTTTCATTTGATAAATTGGTTACTACTCCTGAAAATATCCCAAGTTGCTAATATTTTTAGTAGAATACCTCCCAAGACAGCATGAACGAAAATCAAGCACATTTGAACGAAGACAGAAAGAGGCTGGAAAGAGAAAAGAACAGAGAATAGTGAAAAATGGAGCAAGATAAAGTGTAATCAAACAAGAAAAAAAAAGAGAGACAGGACAGCATGCTGAAAATTAAAAAAAAACCCCTGATTTTAAAGAAAGAATATGAGTTATTTACAATATTTGCCTTATTCCCATCGATTTCTTATGAAATATTTGGTAATGTCATAAGAAAGTGAATGCAGTATATATATACATGTATATATACTTGGAAATTGCAAAAAATAAAAACATAAAAAAATCATTACACTTTCAATCAAGATGTACATGTAAACGTAAGCTGTTTTCTCACTGTTGAGGCATGTGTGTAGAAAATTTTGAAGGGAGTGGGGGTTTAGACTGGATGGCATTGAGGGTGTAACTGCCCAAGTTACTGAGGGAGGGGGTGTTTGGAAAATTGTGAGAACTTGATGTCCTAAAATGCAATTTCTTGCAGTCTACAAGTAAAGTTCATCATGACAAATGCATGTATACTTTGTCAAAAAAGACAACAACCCGCATATGTGATAGGGAAAGAAGAAAAGTGTTTGATTTTACAAAATATTTTTTTTGTGTACAATGTTGCTGAATGACCATGTTTGTTAATGTTCCTGGAATGGGACAGCATGCCCAAATGCACCCTAAAACAAATTTAACACGTTGTGGCACGTTGTGCGACAATTGCAGGAAATCGGTGTGAAATGGTCGATTTTGTCGAATGCACGTGAAACTCGGGGAAACGATTGGGGTACTGATGGGTATTTAAAGCTGCAATGCTCGCAATGATGCCTCATTTCCATTTCGACATAGATGAGTTACAAGATGCCAAGACTAAGCCTGCTGAATCAAAACATTGCAATATATACCTGAAAACTTGATGCTTAAGATTCAGAGAATTTTGGCAAGTTCAAAGACATGTCAAATACAAGTTACTTTTTTTGTTGTGTCAGTTACTTCATTTGTGATTTTACATGTACACACATGTAGTTGCACTGATATTGTATGCAATGAAATTTTCTTTTGATATGACTTTGTCACAACATAATTATTTCAATCAAAAACACTCTTAAGAATTTTATTGAATACGTTAAAAAAAAAAAAAAAAATCAAGACATTAAAAAATGTCTGAATGTTGCATCAGTTACTGTGGAATTGCCTTAAGGTTATTACATTTTGAAACTGGTGTCCCTCAAGTTTCCATTGCTAAAATTGTCCATGGCAAGGCTCTGTGGTAGAGGTTTTAACACAGCCTCTATATACTCTCATTTTAAAGGTGGTTTTTTATCCCGATACTTACTGAGCATTGTTTTAATAAGTATATCATTGGAATACATTAGTGTGGGCCAGTCTTTAGGGGGAAAAATGGACTGATAGGCCTCGGATGACAGTTATCTTCCCATTTGGTTTTCCAAAATCCGGAAATTTGTATGTGCAAGTAGTCTGCTGTTTGACTGTGATTATTTCATGGCAGATAGCTATAAAGTGACAACTATTTGACTGAAGTTGACAGGGGACGGCATGTAGTTTGTAAACATGTGTAACTTGTTGACATTGAAGACTTGTTTGTGGTAATTCCGGCCCAATGCAAAAGTAGTCCTCCAGCCAGATTTAGAGGGTGTGTTTGTTTAAACCAATATCCTGGGAGAAAGAGCTGGACAACTCCTGTTGTCCTTTTCAGGGTATGAGTCCCCCATGCATGCAGGCAAAGGTACATGCATGTACAAAAATCCACGGGCCTGCTGATATTAATAAAAATGTTATAGCCACTAAGGCTATATACATGTAGCTAAATTAATTGTGGTCTGTGACCATTTGGTAGAACAGTATGGTGGCCATCTTGAAACATGGCCACCATATTGAAAATTCAAGTGGTTCATTGATTGGATTTGACAAACACCCCAAGAAGATCATCTGTGCCAAGTTTGATGTTTCTATAATCGTTTGAAAGGTTCTCACAGTTATCTGCTCTCCTATTAATGCTATTAGTACATGTAGTTAATTGACCTAGTTTTTGGGAGGGTGGCCTTATTTTGACCCGCGTATTTGCCACATCCACCACCAGAAGCCTCTTTATCAAAACATTTTTATTAATATATATGATGAGGAATACAAAAAAGCAAGTCAACATAATGTCCTCTCCGGGTGGCACGTAGCTCATTCTGAAGCCGGTCTATATGTCCATGTCCCCGCAGATTGAAGTCTAAAATATTGAAATTTTCAGGTGTTATTTATACATTTTTTCTGGGGGTTTTAAAAATAGTTTTTGTAGAAGGTACAGGTAAGTTATAAGGATACATATGTACAGTACATGTAATTAAGTTACAATGATACATGTATGTACTGTATACTTAAATGCCAATAATTGTAATATTTATTCCAATATGCCAATAATTGTAATATTTATTCATGTATGTATTAATTATGCACACATATCACATGTAGCAGTACATGTATGATTGTGCAGCTGTATTGTGCTATGTGTTTATGTAAACCAAGGAAATCTGTTGTTAGGCTTTTATTCTCATAAACTGTATGATTACAATATTAACATACAATGTAGAAAAGAGTGCCATGCAATTATTGCAATATATTTGGAAACATATTTAATTCAGCTAGCTACAGTCATATTCCACTTGTTATTGATGTTGGTACATGTATAGAATTAATATACTGAACTTCACATACGTTGTTTTCGCTTCTTATTTATTGCACAAGTTTATTTTGCGCAAGAATATATACCATGACAGTCGAGTGGTATGTTCTTTCGCAAAATAAATTAGTGCAATAAATAGGAAGTGAAAACAACGTATGTGAAGTGCTGTATTTATTACATACCTTCTTTTATGTTTTACAAAAAGTTTTTAATTTAACGTCATAACAACATTTGTTAAATCTATGATCAAAACTCCTTTCATGGATTCATTTAACATCAAGAATCATACTCTGCGGCAGCCTTGTGTAATGTTTCAAATACGATATGACGTCATTTGTAAATCATATATGATGTAAGTAAATAAAAGGCACTAACTGCAGTACAAAGAAATAGGGAATTCCTTATTTAAAAGTTGCGGTCCAGATTGCACGTATGTGCAATACAGGATAAATTTATTACACAGTTTCAAAAGGCCTTTATCACTATAGTAAGATTGAATAGGTATGTAATAAATATACAAAACTTCACTTATGTTGTTTTTGCTTCCTATTTATTGCACTTGTTCATTTTGTGCAAGAATATATACCACAAGACCGCGTAGCGGTCTAGTGGTATGTTCTGTCGCAAAAAAACCAAGTGCAATGAATAGGAAGCGAAAACAATGTATGTGAAGTTCTATATTTATTACATACCTTCTTTTATATTTCACAAAAACTTTTTTTTAATTTAATGTCATAACAACACTTTGTTAAATCTATGATCAAAACTCCTTTCATGGATTTACTTAATATTAAGAATCATGCTCTGCGGCAGCCTTGTGTAATGTTTCAAATACGATGTGACGTCATTTGTAAATCATATATGACGTCAGTAAATAAAAGGCAGTAAAAAGAAAAAGGGAATTCCTCATTTAAAAGTTCCGGTCCATATTGCACATACATGTGTACATGTATGTGCAATACAAAATACATTTATCACACTGTTCAAAATGTCTTTATCACTGTACATGTAGTAAGATTGAATAGGTATGTAATAAAATTATAGCTACACAGCCATAAATGAGATTTTTGTTTTCTTTCATACATTGTTAACATTACCTGTGTAACATATTAGGTTATCAGGCATTGAAATTGGGAAAATATTTTAGGATCGTAAAAATTAAATAAGATGTGTCTTGTGGGATTCCATCTCATAATCTTAAGTTTACAAACCAAAATCTGGGATTTAAATTGTGGAGGTATGGAATTAGCAGTCTGGTTATTCTGTACTTTGAATTGTTTTTATGAGAATTGCAAGGTACTCTAATTGTTTTTATGAAAATTACAAGGTACTTACATCAATAGGTATTGACCTATTAAAAACTTAATAAAATAGTACAGGTACTACATGTACAACACACATACATATACATGCATATAATATTATAAGACTCCATCATATGCGGTCATGTAGGATAGAAAAGGTACACTCGAGGTGGTGGAAATGTTCACCACCGAGGGTGTACTTTTTCTATCCCACATGACCGCGTATGATGGAGTCTTTTTCTCTCATTCATTCGGTAAATAAACCATTATTTTATACGAACAAAGATAGCTAAACAAGTAACTTTTTTATTTGATAATTTTATCATAAATAAACTACACTATAATATTTATCATGTTTGTTTCATGTGTTAAATAAAATTTAACACTACAAATTAACAAGATAGCTTTTATAATGAAGGTTTTAATAACAAAATATTAATTTAAAACTGTGTCTAATGACCTCATGTCACTATATCACATTAATATGAAGTCATATATTACCAACGATGTCACATGTTAAATGAGTGCGCGTGATAGAAATTTCCGTCATAGCTTTCTTTCATGGCATAGCTGTGTCCTATATACCCGAGGATGAGAGAAATGTATATCAGCCACCTATAGGTTTATTCCCTCTGTATGTGTGCTTTACCGACATCGCAACTGTATCCAATTTGGACATCAGTTTAGCTCGACTATTTAGGTACGGTCACCTGGACATGGGATTACATGTAAAGTTTGTTCTAAAGTTTGCTTTTGTTTAACGACACCACTAGAGCTCATTGATTTATTAACCATTGGCTATACTGGATGTCAAACATTTGGTCATTTTGACATATAGTCTCAGAGAGGAAACCTGCTACATTTTCCCATTAGTAGCAAAGGATCTTCCATTAGTAGCAAGGGATCTTTTATATGCACCTTCCCACAGACAGGATAGCACATACCACAGCCTTTGATACACCAGTCATGGTGCACTGGCCGGAACAAGAAATAGCCCAATGGGCTTACTGATGGGGATCGATCCCAAACCGATGCGTATCAAACAATCGCTTTACCTCTGGGCTACGTCCCACCCCTGAGATTACATGTATTTGAAGTTATTGTCAGTCTACTCATGGAACCACAAGGTTGACCAGTATGATTTGGTTTCAGTCGGATTGGACAAGTCCTAATTCATGTAATAATACCCAATGTAAAGTTAAGTACTAGCCTCTAAAAATACACCAGTAAGTGAAACGTTTTAATCCTATGGCCATATATTGCTACTAAAACTCCTTATGAACTAAACAAAATATTTAGACTTTTATATAATGACAGATTTACTTTGGGTTTTTTCCAGCAATATACAAGATGGAAAATGGAAAATACGTTTGTGAACAGTGCAGTTACAATACTACCCGGAAGTATAACATTCAGCGTCATATATTTAAACACTCTGACCTGCCTGTTTGCAGGATTTGTAATACAAAGTTTATGGATAGCATTCACTTAATAAATCATATGGTAACAGTACATGGCCAGGGTGGAGATGCCAGGGCCTGCTGTTCCGTGTGTGGTGAAACCTTTCTCAGTTTAAATGCTTTGAGAAAACACAAACAGTTTGTGCACTTGAGAAAGGCCAAATACCACTGCAAAGCCTGTGACATGTTTTTTGATAGTCGAAGTCGATTTGATGCCCACATGTCGAAGCACACAGGTGTTGCTCCTCATTGTTGTGGGAAGTGTGGAAAGGGATACAGATTCAAAAAGAATCTGCTTCACCATTCTATGATTTGTACTGGTGAGTGTGACTTCATCATTGAATAGCTAGGGTTTTAAGCACTTTAGTCATGTTGACTAATTCAGTTTTAGATTAAAAGAAATCCTCATAGCTAACATAAACTAAACTATTGTGTAACACTTACATGTATACTAGCTGGTGCAAATTCACATAAGAGGGTTTTTCTTATAAAAAAAGCTAATTGATATATTTTAGTAACCAGTGTACCTATAAATTGAATGCTATATATGTACATGTGTAGATACATGTATTGACATTTGGATATAGTATATTCATTTGCCAGTGAAATATTGACCTCAACTGTTGCAGTAATTCAGTGTTGATACTTGTAGTTCTTGAATGTACATGTGTTTATGCTAAATTAAAAAAAAAAAAATTAATTTTTAAAATAATGGATTGATACAAACCATGTAACAAAAGGAAGTTTAATTTGCTTTTATGTTTAAAACCATTTGTGAAGTACTGCCTGACTGTCTTTATATCTTTACAGGCAAAAATGTGTCTTATGAAAAGAAAGATGGCCGACTGCATTGCCGGGAATGTGGATACATCACCAAATGGTACACAGACATCAAACGTCATTGGTACCAGCATAATCCTGAAAACAAGCATGCCTGCAGCCACTGTGAGAAATTATACTGTTCTGTGCTAGAACTGCAGGAACATGTGAACACAGCACATCTCAACTTGAAGTTCCTCTGTTACGGATGTGGCAAAAAATTCAACTCCCGACGAGCACTAAATAGACATGCTAGCCATGCCCATGAGAACGTCTACAAATACACATGTGAAGTCTGTGCAAAGCGCTTTTATGACAAGGTCAAGTTTGATGATCATAAGGACAAACACACTGGATCAAAGAATCACATCTGTCATGTATGTGGTCTAGCATACCGCTATAAACCAAGACTTATAACCCATCTGAAAATGCATACCAGTTCAGAGAATTTTTTGTGCAACATATGTGAACAAAGATTCAACACAATGGCCTCATTGAAGAATCACATGATAGGAAAACACAGTATAGATCACTGCTATAGGTGTCCGTGGTGCAGCAAGGAATTCAAATGGAGCTCATCCTTGTCATTTCATAAGAGGAAAACGTGTCAATTTCAACCAAATATTTAATAAACCTGAAGTACAATGTAAGCAAAAACAGGGCTAAAAATTCAGCTTTTTTCACGAGAATCCATGTGGATTCCTATGGAAATAGTCCACTGGAATCCTCCGTTTCTAAACATTTTCAGAGAAGACTTTTATCAACAGTGTTAATACAGTGTTAGTACATGTATGTATATAGATTGCTTATTCATAAACAGTGGATGGGATACTTTTGCCGATGTATTTTGAGCATTGCATGGTTCAATGTTTGTATGGATATTACTGAAGCACATTTCCACAACTGACAAAAAGATGTATTGATTAAAAAGAGCAGGTAATTCAAGGTTAGGAACATAATATCAGCGAACTAACATAGAAATGTTTGATGTATTATTAAATTTGGGAACACTTAATTACTGTCTATTTTTATTATGTAAGAACTAAACAAACATGTTCCTTTCGGTTCTCTTCGTTGGCAATTTGGTTCATAGAAATGGGCTGACATACACACCTTCAGTAGCATCACCACCTATTAACAACGTGGTGAAGTGGTTTATTTATCACATTTGACGCTGATAGGTATTGTGTTCGCATCCCGCTACCTGCTCCTATTCTGATTGAGTTTTAGCAGCTTAACTAGCAGTTGCATAAGGCAACTACACTGATATCTCTCACTAAACACTAACAATTAACCATTAACATACTGTTCTGGACAAACAGCCCAGATAAGTAAGGTGTATATGCCAGCACATCTTGTTTTGATCATTAATTAAACATAATTTAAAGTCTGGTTTCCACAAAATCTATTTACAAAACTGTTACTTGTCGGCCCTGCTAATAGGAATCCATGGCAAAAAATATTTGTATTATTGGTAATGGCTGTAGACTTTATATATATATATATTAATGAGCAAAGGTATTTTTCCAAGCACTTTGGCAATAAAATGCAAATAGCAACTTCAAAATTAAGTTTTCCAACTTTTCTTTACTCAGTCTTATATATGTGCATCAATTTGTTTCTCTTATGTGGGAATTTGGCAGCTACAGTCCAGTGTAGTTTCCTATCAAATGTTATTCAATTCATAAAAACATTAAATAATGTAGATCCTGAAATTAATGCGATCATAATATTAATGCAAAAAAAAGTGAGTTCGTGTTATTCGGTTTAATAATATGATGCATTTATTGCTGTTTTGTCTATGTGTCCCATGTTATTAAAAAAAGAAGAAAAAAAGATTAAAATTCTAAAATATTTAAAAAACACAACTGGAAAACAATTCATTGTAGGCGAGGTGGACTAATTCTCAAAAAGGTACAGCAAGCTATGTATCATGTACAGGCTATTGAAACAAAGATTAAAATTTGACTACATTTATAAAACAACTGGAGCACGATTGCAGGGTCTCTCTGGCCAACCTTTTAAAAGCCGACACAATCCATTGTGCATGAATGAGTTTTAGGCATGCTAATCTTGAGGTCAACACTTTAGTTGATTTTAAAGTTCATGTTCACTGCAACCTATCAATTGTTCTTTCATTATGACTTCCTTGCGAAGATTTTGAGGGGTCAAATGTTACTCTGGGAGTTTTCATTTTTGAAATATTTACAAAAACGTACAATGTGAATTCTGAACTCCAAGCGTTTTCGACCACTTTTTCACTAAATTTAACATATTTTTTGTCATATCAAAATTTTGATAAAATAACCCCCACAAATGTTCTATATTTCTATTACTATATTAGTTGGCATCCAGTATGCAAATTATTGGCACTCTGTGGTCCTTAAAAACATATTTATTCCAATTTCAGCAAATATCACATTTTTTGGCGAAGCGAAGCGGGCATATAATAATATTTCGGGTCATAACACAGAGATGGCCGAGAGTTATACACTGCTATCACTTCTTTTTCATATCTAGGGACATATATCTTGCTAAAAATCACAATGAGCCTTACTCCATCTGTATGGTACCGACCGGTCAATTTTGGGGGGTCTGGCTCATAGCCTAATGTACATTATTGTTCTCATGTGCTGAAAATAAGAAATATTTCAATATTTATAAATTGTTTTTCATGGGTCGACTTATAAACGGGTCAATAAAAAAAATACGTTTTCAGGGCTTGAAATTAGGGACTCGACTTATAGCCGAGATCGACTTACAGGTGAGAAATACGGTACCAATATCTGAGTGTATGGATATTTAGCTCACATAATCATTCTTGTCAAAACCAATTCCAAATATTACCTCTTGCTAACCTGACCATATGGGCTCACATGTAGCAGACACTTGTTAGGGTGAACAATGACCCATGCATACACCCAAAACGTGCCTGTAAATTGATTATACATAGATGTACATGTAGTACGTAGTTATTTTAAATGAAAAGGGATATAACACAGACAATTTGGACCCTGCTTTGACCCTGCCAAACACCACCAATACATTTAACCAACCCCATGGACCCTAAGTGCAAAATGAATATATTCAAATATAGATGGTACCAGATAAAACTAACTTAAAATAAACATCTAAAATGGCCCATGGCAACTCACCCAAATATATACTGAGAGGCATAAATAAGGCAATATGAATTTTAATTACGATTTACAAGTACAAGTACACAATGGATATGGCAATTTTAAATTTATGTATGTTAAATAATGTCTAAATGGCTCCATAACACAGCTGTTTCAGCTTTTTGAGACAACAGTCAATATCTCGTGTGTCCACCATGTGAGCTAACCAATGCTTGGAATCTTCTGGGCATGGATTTGCACAAATTAGGCACTCGTGCCTGTGGAATGGCTTCCCAGTGATGCTGTAAAGCTTGAGTCAACTCAACATTTTGAGGTGAGTTCACTTGTCCATGAACTGGACACCCAAGTTCATCCCACATGAGCTCAATTCGATTCATATCGGGTGATAATGCAACCTAATCCATCACATTGATGTCCATCACATTGATGTTATTGGTACGAAGAAATGCCCGAGTGAGTCTGGCAGTGTGGGGTCTAGCGTTATCCTGTTAATGACAAGTCGTCCGATTCCACCATTAGGATATTGTCGATGTAGCGTGCAGCATTACGGTTTTGTTGGACCACTACCAGTTGTGACCAAAAATCTCTATTGATTGCACCACATACCATCACAGTTCTGCCTTGAAAACAATCTTGTTCCATCACACAGGCTTGAACATATCGTTTTTCATGGTGACGATAGACTCGTTGATGTCCATCCGTAAAACTAACGTTGAATATCGATTCATCAGAAGAAAAAAAACATTCCGCCATCCTCTGCATTGAAGATTTGCACCATTTGCTGTCCAATGCTGTCTTGCAAGACGATGTCTGTGAGTTAGTACCAGATCCATTGAAAAACAACACAGTGGAAGTAGATTACACTGTGACGTATAGTTAACCTGACAATCATGTGTCTGTGATGCGTAAGTTAGATACAAGTAAAACGGCTGTAAATAACTTTTAGTTGAAAAAGATGTTAAAATTTGCTTAAAACCTGGTTTTTGGGGATATGTAAGAAATAGAATAATACATTTCGTGTCCGTTAGATACCATTTATCTCACAACTCGTTCAAACTCGCTTTTGCTCGTTAGATACATTTTAAAACAAGTCGCTGTGAGATAAATGGTATCCAACAGCCACTCATGTATTATTCTCTGTATACAACTCAAACAATTATGATTATAATATTTTTTATTGAGATTAAAGGGACATTCCTGAGTTTGCTGCAATTTTAAAGATGTTATCAACTAACAGAGACCTTTTAACGATTGTGATTACATATCAAATATATTTTTCTGCATAAAATATTGGTGGCTGTATACTAATCATGTTTCTGATCATTCTAATATTTGTACTAGTTAAATTCCATTTTATTTCCTAAAGTATATTTTTTCGTATGTACGAAATTATTTGAAGACAAAATCGAGTTTGGGCTTCTTACACATATTAAGACAACCAAAAACACATTGAATATACAGACACTGATATTCTAAACAAGAAAATATATTTAATATGTAAGTTTAATCGTAGAAATATTTTATTAGTGGGAAACATCTTACAATGCAGCAAACTCAGGAATGTCCCTTTAACAGATTGTTAAAAAATACATTAAATAAGAAATAAAACATTTGCATTGCACAACACTCAAATCAATATTCAATCAGTCATTTCATCAAATATCATAATTATAAAGTTAAAGTTTGTTTTGTTTAATGACACCACTAGAGCACATTGATTAATCAATCATCGGCTGTTGTATGTCAAACATTTGGTAATTGCATGTATGACTTGTAGTCATCAGAGCAAACCCATAACTTTTTTCTTATGCAGCAAGGGATCTTTTATATGCACTTTTCCAAAGATGGCAAAGCACATACTAGGGCCTTTAATGGTGTGATGCACTGGTTGGAACGAGAAAATAAAATTCATAATTATAATGCAATAATATATCAATATTGATATTATCAATTACATACCACAAAATTAAATATTAACTCAATGGAAGCATTTGAAATATATATACATATCTTTTTATACAATGGTGTATTTCATCATTTCAAATGCTTCCATTGACTTAATATTTAATTATGTGGTATGCAATTTATAATTTATATCTATACAACACATTGGGAAATATTCAACATAAAACGTGTCCTAAATGTACTGGGTACGAATTGTCTAGGGGATAAAATGGTAGTGTGTATGCCCTTGTACAATTTTCAGCAGTCAATAGCACATGTGTACCGGCCTCGGTGGCGTCGTGGCAGGCCATCGGTCTACAGGCTGGTAGGTACTGGGTTCGGATCCCAGTCGAAGCATGGGATTTTTAATCCAGATACCGACTCCAAACCCTGAGTGAGTGCTCCGCAAGGCTCAATGGGTAGGTGTAAACCACTTGCACCGACCAGTTATCCATAACTGGTTCAACAAAGACCATGGTTTGTGCTATCCTGCCTGTGGGAAGCGCAAATAAAAGATCCCTTGCTGCTAATCGGAAGAGTAGCCCATGTAGTGGTGACAGCGGGTTTCCTCTCAAAATCTGTGTGGTCCTTAACCATATGTCTGACGCCATATAACCGTAAATAAAATGTGTTGAGTGAGTCGTTAAATAAAACACTTCTTTCTTTCTTTCAATAGCACATGTAGGCCTACGAGCTAGACTGCATATCTGTCAGCCTGTCGCATGATTTTGTGGTGCCAGTGTCGCTTCAAACTCTCAGACACTTGACACTTAATAATAATCTATGAATTAATAGGTGTTCCTCAAGTTCTTCACCATTCATCTGTAATGGTGTACAGATTAATGCAAGTGCGTGGTCACTATTTTTACAAGGTGTATATGTAACACATGGCGAAGTCAAGCCCTGACAATAAAGATATGGAAATTATTAGCATGTTATTATTATTATTTTGGACTTCACATGAGGCCTGTATATATAATATATTCTTAAGTTTCTTAATGCATTTGTGACACATTTAGTAGTTAGACTTAAAGCTGTAGTCTCCAGCATATTTATGATATTTAAATATTTTTAGATTATCAACTTTGATTTTATTTCTCCGATGTGCATTGCTTCAGATCTTATTACAGTATTGAACATATCCTACATTTTACCCCAAACATTAATTTTTACTTAAATACAGGCTTTAAAGGTGCAAGGAATTAATTTATTGCATAATAACACTTCTAATATGGAGATACGTTTTATCATTGTTTGAATCCAAGATGTGTACCAAAATGGCTACAAAACCAAAGGACAACCATATGTTATGTTTTGCATTAGCTAAGTTTTAATCCATCTTTGATAATGTTATCTAAAATACCATGTAAAACAATCTTTCTTAAGCCACCTGCTATATCTTATGTGGTACAGAATCTAAAAGTAATGTTGCATCATATAGACTATGTCTATATATACCAAACTTAATATGATAAATAAGCAATGATTGAAGTTTAGAAATAAAGTGTGGAATAACGTTTCCCATTTTCTGTCCCTTGATAATGAGTATGTATCAAATTGTATCAGCAACAATGTAGTTTGTCCAACATTAACTTTGCTCACCATAACATTGCAGTTACTATTTTATGTATCCGGTTATACCTATAATATCTCCAGAAATAGGATACAAATGTCAATAAAAAGGTTGTTGTCAAAAATAGTATTGGGTTTGAAAATGCACCACAATGATTGGTGGCCAAGCAATGTACACACACACAGAAAACTTCACTGTCAACACGACAATACCCAGTCAGCAGCATTATTGTAGTCTGAATGGGTACAGCTAGCTAGGTCAGCAAACGAGATGCAGTCTTTTAATTTTCTTTGCTGTTGCCCCATTTTTAATTGAAGTTCTCTGAAATCTTGCATCTAATTAACTTTTAAACAAAAATGCCTTTTTTAATACAAAGTGTAGATGTTAACAGCTCAGATACGATATAGTTTTTGTATATAGCGGCATTTATAGCCCTACGAATCAGTCTTATACAGTGCTATGAGAAGGATAAAGGTGAAGAGGCTCAACATATCGTTAAAAATATACTGTTTACGTCATAAAGCCATTGATTACTGGGTTGTGCGTTTCCAAAGTATAGTACCTTCTGTTGTTATCTGGATCCTGTGAATGTTACAGTGAGAAATCTTGGTTCGAATTAATGAAATAGACAGTTTCTATGACAAATGGTGTTTGTCGACAAAATGGTGAAAACTAGACATTAGTCGGACACTTGTGATTTGCATGTATATGGACATGTATCATAGCAAGGTTGGCATTGTGAATGTGTGTGTGTGTATAAAATGCGATCAATTACAATTTAATTTCCTTATTCTGATTGATATTGTATTGGCCATCTTGGAATTAAATAATGTAGCAATTTCTTGATTATCTGATAGTTATTCAAAATTAATTAGTTGTTATAAAAGCCGGTCAACAGTTTGTCATGGGCAATAATATATCTTGTATATTGCCATTTCTGTTTTGACAGCCATCTTGGACATCATCTTGAATATTTTAAAATGTTCAAGAGTGCCAAGTTTGTATTTTCGGATTGATGCAAAAGTCACACAAAAATAATGAAGGATTTAATTGGCAATTTAAAGTACTAGTTTAATTATTCAAAATGTTTGACCATTAGCCTTACCTGACCTGGACGTCTAAATTGGATGAGTCTCCTCTTAAACATTTTGTACATGCATGTTTAGGGTAAATATAGCAGTATCAGATTTTACACATTTCCAGAACACAGGAAGGAAAACGTAACAGCTACGGGTGGGTTCAGACAATTTATTCAATGTCACAACAAAATGGAATAGAAGACGACGAAAAACACCCTACAAAAACAATAAAACAACAATAAATATCACAACATAGAATGCATATAGAATTCATGTATATATGCCATCAAAGTAAAATAATTTACATATATACATATAACATTTATATCACAATTTAAGCAAATGTATATCTTTAATCATATTCATCCCATCATAAAAATAATGTAAATTGAATTATCCTGATCTTTAAATCCAAAGTATTTAATGTCAAACTATAAAACATTCAATGACATAAAGCAAATATGTGTAACAGATACACTTGATGAACATGACAAATACAAATAGGCATTTACCACAGTTATACATGAAAAACTGATACTTGACAAACATAATACATAAAACTCATACCAGGTAGATGACACCTGGGTATGAGATAAACTGGAATCTACTGCACACGGAAAGAGAACAGGACAATCTACAATTCAAATGCAAGACATATAAAAGAAACTATTGACAGTTACACAGTTAATACATCACATACATGTATTGCTAAACACGATGAACTAAAACACATACGCATACATGCACATACACAATTAACACATTGTAGATTTTCTTTAAGCCAGCTATCTTGAACAGATATTTATACAATGTAATTTAATCTATATACCCAATGTAAATACTCATTACTTTATACATTCATAAAGTAATTAAACAACTAGCCACAGTACTTTCTAATGGTGTTAACTAACAATGCATGTATACAAAACATACATATATAAAATAAAACAAAATACACAGACTAACCTTTCAGATAATTTCCACCTTCAAGTAATACTTTCAGTTCCACCTTTAAAATGAAAACTGGCCTGACAATATAATCTTAACAGGACAAATGCTTAAAGGAGGGGACAAATTAAGGCATTTGGCCTGGTATGCATATTCAACGATATATAATGTACATTATTGCTTAATATCAACAAGTATAATTGTATAGTTAATTAATAAAACAGTTAAATGTGACGTCTATTATATATAACGGGCGCAGCCATTTTGTACCATGCATCCTAGTGAATACACCCTCTGGTGAGCTGGTGCATCACAATATTCTGTAATAATGGCCATCCCAGTAAGCCAGTAACAATTATATATGATTTTTCAATACAAAATAAACCACCATTGTCAAAGTGTTGAAATAACGGTATTATGTTTTGTACATAAATTAACCCATATGTACTGAAATAATAATCGGAGTGTTTTCTTGGTTAATTGGTCTTTTCTTTCTGTGGCCTGTACCTGTGGTTCCTGATTGGCAGGTCTATATTTAGACAGTCCCCAGACACTGTGTCTAGACACACTAAAAGACGTGCCTCGTTCATTAAGATCAAAGGGTATTGTGCGATAACCGCACGGATACCCCTCCAATCGTAATGGACATTACCTGCTTTATTACTGTAAGTAATTCTGTAAAACCCTTGATTAAGTAGACTTTCCCATCTAAAATCACAAAACTGACCAATTACGTCGTCCCAAAGAAAAGAAACTTGGGTATCATGAGTGGTCGTTTTTGCTCAAACATACCCTACCAATAGGCCTAATAATATGCATTTTTTCTTTGGATTTTGTAAAAAAGAAAAATACTATAACTTCATTTCGTTCTATTGATTCAGATTGAAATATATTTAGTTAAATAGTTTATTATACTATCAAGTCATTTATGTTGTTTTATAAGTCAGGTTGATGAAAGCGATCGAAGTGCCTAAGTTGTCGTAAATTAGAGCGTTTGTTTACACTGTGCATAGAGGAGATGGACAGAGCTGACGTCACTTCACCCCAAGCTATACCACCAGACATCACAGAAACGAAACAAAATGGCTGCCCCCAGTTAGCAGGAATAATCATGTTTTTTTATTAACTCTAAAATTACGCGTTTTTCATTTGTTAAAGTGTCAGTATGTGTTGGTGGTCCGGGTATGCATCTTTCCAACACAAGGATCTTGTTTGAGTTGACCTTTAAGAATAAACCTAAACACTAGAGACAGGTTGTTTTATTCCCTAATGGGCTTGGGAGAGGAGTTTGAGAACAATAGTTAACATGCAAGGCAAGTAGCGCGAGTTAGTATGTAGCTGAAATAAAAGATTACCACAATTACAAGTTACCAGCCTATTGTTTGACATAACCTGGCTACGGATAAAATAAAACATTAGTTACACAATAAGCTGACAGCAGGCAAACTTTAAATAAAACTTACATTAATTACAAAAGTTTGATAGCAGGCAATATCTGCAAATAAAACATTAAATACAAACCTTAACTAAAACAAATACCACATACTTCCACATGTATGCTTCATATAATACTTTAAAACAGCTTTTCTGGATATTGTCTGAATTTTACCGTTGACCTTATAATCTGACATTTACCTCTAAAATCAGGTAGCCTCCTCTAAACAAATGTGTACTGTCCTCGACTACAAGTATGCCAGATCTGGTGCTGAATTGGGCCAGCAAGTCACGATCATTCCCCTAATTACGTCACTAATTCCAGCACATATTGAAAGCAACAATACTGTTATCATGAATACAATGAACGACAAACAAAAACCTGCATTGGTAAAAATACTTGGAATTTATTACCTCCAAAAGCTTTCTATACTAAAAGGCAAAAGTTATTGTGACACACAAAACACAAAGATAATTGATGATTAGTTTTTACTGCCATATATAAAATATTATAACATGAAAAGAGAAATGTCCGAAGGTATGGAAACTAGCAATAGTCCATGAAAGTGCGCATCTGTCATATGCAAATGTGCCACTTCACTAGAGGGGGTCCAGAGCGAAGTTCACACAGTCAATAGCGAGTGTGTCCACCTTGATCTTTGATACAGGCCTGGCACTGTCGTCTCATTGAGGCCACTAAACGCTGGAAAAAGGGATGTTACAGGCTGTGAGGGTTGCTGGCTGGAACCTGTTCAGATCCATGTGTCTTGGCGAGGGGTTGTCATGGGTGGTTAGCTGCTACGGTGACGGTCCCAGAGCTAGTTGTTTTGTTGATATCGTTGCCATAAGTGCCATATGTTTCTGTGGACGTTGAATTTACGTGCAACATTACGCTGCGAGGCCCCAGATTCAAGCATCCCTATAACTAGCCATCTGTAATTTTCACTGAGGTGTGGCATGACGAAATTGCATCAAACAGTTCACTAATGGTGTTTTTCTGACTTCTGGACTTCTGAAGGCTGCACAGAGTGGCAATGATTTGCAACTGAATGTCTGGCCTTTTATGGTGAACACTGGACAGCATTTCTCCTTAATATTCCATGTTTCTTGCACAAAGCATGCAACTGCTTGGTTGCATTTCTTTGAGCTGTTTCAGGCACATTTTCTCTGGTTTACATCCATAAATCCATTCACAAATTTATTACTCCAAACAATCCATGTCACAATAACTTTTGCCTTTTAGTATATTTGGTGACAAATTCTAAAACATCACCACCCAGCAACCCTTAGTTTAATCGACAGCCAGTTTGTGTCAACAAACTTTCATCCACTATGAAATGAATGGCTCGATCATTGTGTTGGTTTTTTAGCATGGTCATCTTATAAATCATTCTGCACAGAAATATCTAATTAAAAAAATATGTGACATTCATTATTCCAATACGTGGCCATCACAGCTTGCAGAGCATCAACAGCTATTCACTTGTTAGATTCGTTTTTAAGAAACTGCTTGTAAGATAATGGTTTCAAAGAGCCACTCATTTAGTATCCTCTATATATTTAGAAAACATCAGGAACAACATTTATCTGAGTGAACTTAAACGGATCGGGCAAAATTTTTATAAGCATTATTTTTCCATTAATATACATGTATATGAATTGATATGTAAATAATGAAGACACATTACAATTACAATCATAAAACCAACTATTAATAAAAACATGATATATATTTTTATTATATAATAGCTAGCATATCCAGTGTAATCAAAGTATGTAATATTTTTCAGATCACATACTTTCATAATTTGATAACTTCCCTTACCGAAATGACTTATATTTTTCACTTATAAGTGAAGTATAAGTAATTAAGTATAAGTGACTTATAAGAAATGATTAGGATTTTGTATGCAAATGAGGTATCACTTATACAAAGTATATGTGACATATAAGTGAAGTGTTAACCATATATATAAGTGAAGTGTAAGTCATTCGCTTATATTTAACAGAAGTGTTAGATATATACAAGTGACTTATAAGTGAAGTATAGGTGAAGTATAAGTAATTCTCTGATATTTACAAACATTGCTGTATGAGTGAAGTATAAGTGAATCACTGATATTTTACAAAAAATGCTGTATAAGTGAAATATAAGTGAAGTATGAGTGATTCACTGATATTTACAAAAACGTTGTATAATTTAAGTGAAATATAAGTGAATATCAAAGGCTGTGGTATGTTCTGTCCTGTCTGAGGTAAGATCATATAAAAGATGACTTGCTGCTTTTGAAACATGTAGAGAGCTTCCTCTGAAGACTACATGTATAGGTCAGTATTAATTATCAATTTAATTTTTTACATCCAGTAGCCAGTGATGAACTAATCAGTGCTCTGGTGACATCATTAAACAAATGAAATTAGGCAGCAATCTGTCCCTGGAGGCCAAATTTCAATATTCTCAGGTAATTAGTGTATTAATGCAACTGACCCTATCTCCACCCATGGAAATGGACACCAATTTTGGTCAAGCTACCAACTGGTAACAAATGTTTTGTCAAGAAAAAGAATCCATGAATACCATGTAAATTCCCATGACCCATTTAATTCAAATAATTGTTTTACAAAGTTATTGTTCTTATGTCACTGGTACAGTATGACAGCACTTCCACACCCTATCTGTAAACTGTCAGCAAGACATAAAAATTGAAGTACAATAGTCTTAACAAAGTGGTGTTTCATTCTTCCCGAAGTGATCCACTAATATATCTGAACAGTATATGCAAAGAAATATTTGATAAATAATATAAATGTATATTTATTTTTAAATGTTAGATTGGATTCTCTCACATCCCTTTCCTTCAGTTATGTCCTGTTCAGTGCCATCTTGATATATGTCATCCAACATTCAGATGGGATTCTGCAAAACAATTTAAAATAAAAAAATATTTTATATAGTCTGGATAGATCTGCTATGTAATTAGCAATTGTTTAATGTAAACATTTAGTTCTTTCTATTAGTTTTTAAAGACTAAGTTGGAGAATCACAGCCTACCAAGTTTCAGATGTGGGGAATCAAAACTTCAGGAAAAAACTAACTTTCAGTTAAATTTTCAATTCTACTTCTAAAAATAATAGTTTAAAAAAATATCCAATCAAATCTCTAGGATAAACGTTAATTTTTGTATTAAACCAGACTTTGAAATATTCAATGTTGAACTTTAATTTTAATTAAGAAGAAACCAGAAAATAAAATACATACCGATACCAATATCTGAGTGTATGGGTATTTAGCTCACATGTATTTGTATGTACATGTTAAGGATATTAAAGCTGGGATGATCAACTTTAATAAAACATCAGACTGATTTGTTCAGTACATGAACCATTACAACATGTTTGTATCTGGAGATAACTGGTGAATAAATGAAAACATCCATTTTAATTGTGCATTTTGTGTTTATTTGTAGCATCTTTATTTTTCTGAACAAACAATAGGTATTCTGACTTTAGAAAAGTTTTAATGTAAATGATATTAACATACAATGATTGGGCTTATAAAAATTAATATGTGTATTAAGCAAACATAAAAGCTAACAAATATTTTTCATGTTACTGTTTAAAATGTCAGTCATTACAACTGCCCCCCATTTCCCTTGGGCTTTTAATTAGCACTTTGTGAAGTAAATTAATTACTCCCAGTCTGCCAGAAGTAGAGATACACATCCAAGACAGGTACAAACTGGTCAGGTGACAACTCCCATTCTCCTATAGACATTTTATTGCCCCAATTAGTGGCGCTATGTAATCCCTTTGTAAGGTGATATCTAAAGATTCCCAGTGTTTGTGAATTGCAGAAGTTGATGAACATTACATAAATTATTTTAGTTCATTTAATCAAAATACATATGTATATATATGATGCTTTTCAAGTTGGTTTTATCACATAAACTGTTTTAATATACAATGGCACAAATGTTCCTCCATTACCGGAAATGGAGGGACAGGTCACAATGATCAAAATTATATAATTAAAAATTATAACTTATTAATACTTCCAAGCTATTAATTGATCATATGAATTTAAAAACTTTAGAATTTGCCTTGACATAAAAAAGAAAGAAATACCATGTTTGTTGGTAACAGAGGGAAACCACAAGTATATTTTAATTAATTACTACTAATTACTTATAATATTTAAAGGTAAACAACAACACCAAACCTTTGTGTGACAAAATAACTATAATCAGCACTAGTTTGAACTTTTAGTATAGTTGTATTCACTAAATGAAATGTCTATGCACATGCATTAACATAAATAAAGAGAATTTAAATCAGACAAAGGAATGCCTCCATTTTGTCTATTTGAAAATCCAACAATGATTGTAATGCATGGTTTTTAAATGAAAAACATGAACTGTTAAAATAAAAAAATAGGTGCTACATGTAGTCAGATACTTTCCAAATTATTTTTCCTGTATGATAGACTTGTTCCACGGACATGAGGTATAGTCTTAACTAAACACATGTGCACAAAGAAAATGTCCAGGTGCCGCCATTTTGGTTTTCTTCTTTGGTTTCGTCCTACTGGCTGGAGACCCACACAGTGGTGTCTGAATTAAAGGTAGGGTCAACTTAAACAAGAGCCTTATGTGTTGTAAAGATGCATACCCGGACCACCAAAACATACTGACACTTTAACAAATGAAAAATACGTAATTTTAGAGTTAATAAAAAACCATGATTATTCCCGCTAACTGGGGGCAGCCATTTTGTTTCATTTTTGTAACGTCCGGTGGTATAGCTTGGGGTGAAGTAACGTGTAAGTGAGTACCGTAACAGGGAATAAAATAATTCATGTGTGGTCCAAATGTTATTTTATTTCATAAAGTATTGATGCAACATCTCGTTTCGAAAGAAATACTTTAATCAACAGTGAAAGGTTTCATTTTGCCTGTTTTAAAAACAAGAGTCACTTTAAATTCATTATTTATTATTTAAAGCCATCAGAAAAACACACAGGAAGCTTGTAGAATACCTTTCAAATTTAGTTAGGGATAAAACGTTTTGATGATGTGTGATTTGCTATTAATTTGTGATTAATTTACAATCATGTTACTGTACTGACAAAATGAGCAGGTGACCTATTTTGACAAGGTCATTTATTTCGTTTTTGGAAGAAAAGTGCGCTGCGAACACTGACACATTCACATGTCGTATACCCTCAGGATAATTCGGAATGTTTTCAAATTATTTTTAAATCACTGGCAGGATTCTGCAAATAAGGTTTTGATTGGTGGACATGAACTTCAACTGGCTGGTGTTAGATCCACATGTAATAGTGGAGCTAATTTTAATCAGATTGTTGCCACTTCATAGCTGTCTGCCATGAAATAATCACAGCCAAACAGCAAACTACTTGCGCGGACAAATTTCCGGATTTTGGACAACAAACCCTCGTACTTAGAGTAACATTAAAATCGTTTTCTACGTGAAACGATTACCCACAAACGTTTCCGATATCCATTGGCTGGATATCGATGGAAGGATAACGAATTTCCCGGACATATGTGATTGGAACAGTTAATCATTGAACAATGGTCGTGGCCTCCCATTGCTTTTGCCCCCCAATTTGCAGATAGGTCTATTTTGGCGAGATCTCGCGAAATCTCGCGGTTTGCGTCCTCGAGTAACTCTGCAACGGGCACATGCGCAGTGGAATGAGAAAGAGGTCTATTGGGTGCACATAACCCACAGTCATTACTCAATACACTTTGGTGGAATAACACCAACACCACATAGGAATATGTTATGGGGCGATATCACATTAAAAACTGATACCGACGGATTATAATTTTTAGAAATGTGCGAAAGGCAGACAAAAACACGCACAGGGACCGATCCAAGAAACACAAGAAAAAGTCCACCTCGTATGTGGGCCCCGCCAGACAATCTCAATAGATGTCCAGTTGAAATGTACATAAAATTCAAATATGTTCGATCTTACGACTACCATGACGTATCAACTCCATTTTATCTTGCCACTGCCTGTAAAACTACCCCACTTGAAGGCCAGCTTTGGTTTAAACGTCAACCATTTGGGAAAACCAAACTGGGTATGCTGTTAAAAGACATGATTTCTGATGCGAAAATAGTTAGCGACAAAAGTCTAACAAACCACAGCGCTAGAGAGTACATGATTCAAACAATGCAGAATTCTAACATGGCTCCGACACACAATATGCAGATTTCTGGCCACAAGAATGTACAAAGCATTAAAGGTAGAGTCAACTCAAATAAGAGATTTATGTGTTGGAAAGATGCATACCCAGACCACCAACACATACTGACACTTTAACAAATGAAAAACGCGTAATTTTAGAGTTAATAAAAAACCATGATTATTCCTGCTAACTGGGGGCAGCCATTTTGTGTAGTTTTTGTGACTTCCGGTGGTATAGCTTGGGGCGAAGTGACGTCCGCTCCGTCCATCGATCTTCTCTATGCACAGTGTAAACAAACGCTCTAATTTACGACAAGGCGCTTAGCTTTCATCAACCTGACTTGTAAAACAACATAAATGACTTGATAGTATAATAAACTATTTAACTAAATATATTTCAGGTTACATCAATAGAATGAAATGGGAGTTATAGTATTTTTCTTTTTTTAAAAATCCAAAGAAAAAATGCATACTATTAGGCCTATCGAGCAAAAACTACCACTCACGATACCCAAGTGATACTTTTCTTTGGGACGACATAATTGGTAAGTTTTGTGATTTTAGATGGGAAAGTCTACTAAGTACTTAATCAAGGGTTTTACAGCTCACCAGAGGGTGTATTCACTGGGATGGTACAAAATGGCTGAGCCCGTTATATATAATAGCCGTCACATTTAACCGTTTTATTAATTAACTATACGATTATACTTATTGATATTAAGCAATAATGTGCATTATATATCGTTGAATATGCATACCAGGCCAAATGCCTTAATTGTCCCCTCCTTTAAGTCCTTTTGAAGTTGCACCATATTGCCTAAGGTGGCAAGGCTATTAATCGCAGGATTTTGCACCTCTCATAATAATCCCTTGTTCTATCTGAATTCCTGATGTCATTGTTGTTGTCTTTGTTTTTGTTATGGTTTTTCTTTTCTTGATTTTTTTGTTTGTTTTTGTTTTAGTTAACTTTTTTATATGTATATATACAAATTACCATTAATAGATAAAATAAATCCATACTGCAATAAACATTGAAATGAAGCTCACCTCCACACACACACACACACACACACACACACACACACACACACACACACACACACACACCCCGCCCTGCCGCTACAATTTTACAGATATTTATTGTGACAGGTGGTGAGTCTGGAGGGTCTATTTAAGTGAGGAGGTAGCATGGGATAATTATAATCATATAGCATCATGTGTATTAATATTAATATTTTTTTTTATTATTATTGGAAATATTATCAAATTCTGTTAATGTATGTTTGGTTGTTTAGCCACTGTTCCGAATGAATTTGATAAATCCTGTGAGAAGTTATGAATTAAAAAAAAATAACCATAAAAAAATTTTGGACTTAGTTTTTTCCATGTTCATTTGGAACACATCATTTCCTTTGCAAAAGGACTATCTCCAAACTAATTGTTCACTTATATTTCACTTATAGAAACAAACAAAAAATGTCTTAATTCCAGTTCACTTATACCACTGATAAACCACTTATAGGTGAAATATATGTGGAGTATCAGTGATGTATCAGTTAACCATTCTTTTCACTTATACTTATATACACTGATACTTCACTTATACCAATATATGGGTAACTTATAGGCCACTTATAAGTGGCGTATAAGTAAAGTATATTCCACTTATACGTTTGTATAAGTTATTTCCGTAAGGCTTTACAAATTAGATCTGAATTAATCGAAATCATGGCACTATGTTTATTGACATTTACATGTAAGCAAACGTACTACGGTGACACTCAATAATTGACATATGCATTCATAGTCATCAAACAAAAACATTTCAATAGCAACTTTATACTGAATAATTATGTCATATACTTAGGAGGCTTCAACCCCTCTTGAAGTGTATTCCACAAAAAAGCAAAATGGCAGATGATAAAAAAGTGCATGTATTTTGCCCTATGGAATCTCGGCAAAGTAGATATTAGTGACATCGTTACAGTCTGACTCTTTTATGTGGAATCTGTCATTGTAATGTTTTTTTCACGATATATGTTTGGACAAAAGGAGGAGAAAATCTAACAGTACTTAAAGGTAGGAGAGTAATTTATCGTAGTTGTTAACAATTTGGTTTGGACTTTTAAGTATGTTCAGTGATTCGAATCTGTTTATTTTAAAATTTTAGCATTTTGTGTAGTGTAATTGTTCATTTCTTAACAGTTTTTGTGGTGAAGAATCTGGTTGCTACTTGAGAAATAGCCAGTAATTGTCACAGTAAACATGCATACTTAATGTATTTTGGAATAATATTAATTATACTTTATGTTATTAATTCTATTGCAGCAAACTATATGAAGCACTTGGGCAAGTACCGATGTAGTTTATGCAGCTACTGCACAACTAGGAAGTATGACATCAACACTCACTGCCAAAAGCACAAACAGAGAAGTTATACCTGCAAAGACTGTGTGATTACATTTGAAACTAGACAGGCCCTACAGCGCCACCTCAATCTGAACCATAAACAGCAGGCATTTGCCTTCCCATGCCCTGTCTGCAGCAATGTGTTTGGCTACAAGTCTGAGCTGGAAGAGCACATGTTGGATCATCCTGGCAGCTGGTTGCACCATTGTCCCAAGTGTGACAAAGGATTCTCAAAGCAAGAGTACTTGACTCAGCATTTGAAGAGATGTGGTCGACAGCGTTGTAAGTGATAAAATATTTTACATATATACTATACAGTATTTTCTGTTTTTGTTATCCACATTCATTCATTATACAACTTATTTTTGTGCTCATATCCAATTAACCTTTGTACTGCTGGATTAATTTTTAACAAAACCACGTTGAGTGGGTACATGTTTATAATTTTTACTCGCATATATTCACTTAAATAATTTATAAATACATAAAATAAAGTTCATAAATGAATCGGTAAGTATTATTTTCAGGGTTTTTATAATTTTTATGTTAATGTTGACTAAAATTAGGCAAAAAATCAAATAAGTCACATTTATTTTACCGGCATTTGTGGCCAGCTGTCCAGTATTTATGTCTATTATTCCCAATAACGGTGGTTTTCTGACCAGAATGTTTAATTTTTTTTTAACTAAGATTCATATCCCAATATTTGGTGATTTCGTTGTTGGTAAAACTATCAAATTTATTATCAAATTAGCTGTCACAATTAGCTATCAATCCCCGAAAGTGACCGCAACGTGCTGTCATTGTTGTCAAGCAAAAATACTTGCCGAAAACACTTTTTCAACTCAAAATTACAAGTTATTTTCCAAAGAAAAACAACAACTAAAGATACAGGAAGCTCGATTGACTTCTGTTTCCTATTATACAAGTCTTTCCGGTGAAATATGAATTGGGGAATGCACTGTATACAGTGTAAAGTATGTCGCCTACAGTAGTCAGAAGGTGAAGGTTTAATCAAATGTGTTGCATCCAGATGACTACTTTTGAGTAATATTTTGAAGTGAAACTACACTGTTCTTGTAATTCTGGTTTTCATATGTAAAAAACCCACAAAAAACCAGTCAAACCATAGCGACGCTATGACAACATTTCCATGTAACGTTTTAATACTTTACCTAACACTCTACATGTTAACAATGGCACCGCGATGGCAATTGCCGTCATTGAGATATAAATTGTCATAGGTTAGAAGGATCCCCAATGGCACTTTTGTGCCCTTGGTAAAGCTCAACGATGGCAAAATGTATATACCTGGTGTACATTATTTGCCAGTATATAACATTTGTACATTTTAAATATGTCTACATAGCAAAATAACCTTTCAGTCATGTTTGTTTGTTAGAAAATTCACTTTTTAAAATATTACCGCAGGCATGGTCAAATCTACCGTCGGTGGACCATTTCACCGATGGCAATTAAAAAAAAAAAAAAAAAAAAAAAAAGCTGTGGTAGACGAAGTCTTAAGTTCGAGCCCTGTACTTATTTCGGGGTAGTTTTCAACCTTCTGGAGGTGTCCATTCATCCAACAGATTCCTGCCTTCACAATTTCAAGATGTTGGGGAGTCACCACATCAACCTTTTGGAGATGGAAGCAGTTCATCGCACTTGTCTCCATTTCCGGAATGTAATTCAACATTGTCAAGTTTTGTTGAGGTTGGACTACACATTGGTTAGAGAGTGGTATTGTCAGCCAAACACATTCCCTCTTCAGTCAACGTCGTGGCAGACACTTTGTGTCAACATTCATCTGTCCAAACGGAGTGGATGCTGCAAATTCTTCAGTTTTGTGGGAGCCCCCAACTCGAGATGTTTGCCACCTGACTGAACAACCAGTTGCCAGTGTTTGTGTCACCGGTTCCTCATATGCTGGCACTGGAGTATGATGTGTTGAGCATAGACTCAATGGGATTGGATTTTTACACCTTCCTGCCTCCGATGCTGCTAGGCAAGGTTCTGGCCAAGGTCAGATGCCAACCTTGTCCTCAGATCCTGTCACTTTTGGTGCAGGAACTGGTGCGTCTGCCATTAATACTAGATCTGCTCAGCCAGAGACCGAGGTTGTCGGGGTTTTCCTGCGAGACAGGCTTTTTTCAGCAGGTTGCTGAGCTTGTCTCCTCAAAGGGCCAGTCTATGGAGAGGATCTACCAGTGTCACTGGATTGCTGGGATTCATTGGGTGGCTAAGAGGAATGTGGATCCCTTGTCGCCTACTGGCAATGACCTATCAGGCTCTTAATTGTCCAGGAAAGGAAGCAGCAGGTTCAGAGAGTGAGAAGTCACCATTTGTCTATTTTCACTACTCTTAGGCAGTGTGGAAGTCAATATTTTTTCTACAAATCTCATGATGCAGAACACAGTTGAGAGGCCTTCCATTTTGCCAAAGTGGAATGTTTTTCTGGTTCAACATGCACAAACATGCAAGTTGCTAGTCTCTATCATTTGACGTAGAAGACATTTGTTCTTGTCTCATTAGCAGTGTGTTGTTGTATTAGTGAGATTCATGCTTTTTTGCATGATTTGGTGGATTACAACATGGATGGGTCAGTCACGGACTGATCCCATTTTCATGGCTTAAGAACAAGGCAACATGAGAAGAGTTTCTTCAGGCAATCTTTCAGAGTTTGTTCCATATGTTTCCTGTGGATAATTTCAATAGGTTTCTCTGTCCGGTCCGGGCTTCGAAGTACTATTTGCAGCAGGGTTGAAAATTAACATGAAAACCATGATCGCCAGCAGGTCCAGTTGAAGAAAACTCTTACTGGTCCTTCTTAAATTCCACTAGTGCTTCGATTATCACATTGAAATTTAAATGCGAAGTCAAATTCGAACCTAGAATGTTCTTTATGAATAGTCTGTTTCCATCAAAAGAAAACCGATAATAAATAAATGAATAAAGTTTTAGACACATAATATTTTTTGAAAAAGAAATCCAGTATAAATAAAAATGTTTCTTTACAAATTATCATTAAATTATATACAGATTAAATCTCAGTTTTAATACAGCGGTAAAGGCAAAATATGCTAGAACAGCCAAGCTGGTATGAAGTAAAACATAATGCAGTACAAATAGACTAAAGGTAGAACTACACATGCTTTAATAAACTAGTCTAGTAGTAGCAGTCCTCTTTGTGGCGATGTAAGAAGGATGAAATATTCTGTAAAAGATTTTTTTAAGAGTGGCTGTCCTCTTAGAGATGAGGCACTATAGATCCATGAAATCATCCACTATTATTCCAAATGCCCATTCGACTATGCATTGTGCAGAGATATGGCCCTGATCATGTTTTATAATTTTGTCGTACAGATTACTTTGGATGTTCCATCAATTGCCTTAAAACATGTATCAGAAAAGAAGATTTAACCTATTCATTTACATGTAGATGGTAATTTGTAAAGAATTGTCTTGAACGTTTTTCTGCATTTTTTTTTATTTGAGATGGTATGGGTTTAACACTTAATAAATTAATATGTTTCAATATGAATTTGATCATTATTCATTATGAAGTTACATGCCAATTCATTGGTTCCCTTTTGACACAAACGGACAATAGTCTAAAAATTTATATTTTCTGCCTCTGTAAAATGTAATATGTGTGTATACATGCATGTATACGTGCTTAATTTGTATACCAGAGTGTAAATTCTATAGTACGAGACTATTAATAAAATAAATATTGAAAGAAAAATAAATCTGTGAATAAATCAAAACAATAATTTTACCAAAATATATGATGTACATTTTGTTTTTATCATATTACAAAGCACAAAAGCATACTTACTGCTTATTACAGTAATCTTTGGAAGGTTATGTCATCATGTTAGTCTTGGTGTCAGACTTTAGATCTGATCTGTTCTTATTTCTGTTCTATGATCTGGTCTATGTCTTCTGCCAGATATGTAGTTCGCGCCAGCACAGAAGATTTAGTTTCATGCTCAACTAGACCCTAAAATCAATGGTTAGCCAATGGACTATCTTTGTAAAATTCTTAGTCACCCGTAGTCAATAAAGGTCGCCATAGGCGACTGGACGACTGCTAATTTTCAACCCTGTTGGAGTGTACAAACCTATTGGAGTGATCATGTTCTTCAGAACCTCTCCATCAGGCCTCATGAGATTCGGGTGATTTCTGCTTGCCTTAATTTCCATGATTCATTAGACATCTTCAAGGTCAAGTGTTTGAAAAGGTCGACATGCACACGTTTGACTGTTTTTACTTCATTAATATGGTGCTTGGTCCGGATGGAACCCAGCGGATTCAAACAGTCATTGTGGGGCAGCAAGTCATCAGTGCGCGGGGCCATGAGAGAATAGATACCCTTATTCCAAATAGTCGCTGGTGCTAGTCATTCTGGGAGATACATGTGTAGTGTCTTTTTGCTGTTACCTGTACTCTGTAAGATGTTTTTCTTCACCTTAATTTGTTGGGTTTTGGATTTTAATGTCAGTTGGGGTTGTAGTCAATTTATATTAAAAGTCACTTTTGACATTTTATACCTCGTATGATGTGGTTTCATTTCACTGTATCATTTCTTGAGACTATACTGGATGAATGGGTAAGTCCTCCTTTTTTCTTACCTACTCCTGTTAATGTTAAATTCACATGCTCTAACAGTGTTACATCAAGTCCATTATAGCATTGTTGTTGTACTAGCACAGTAAGTTGAATATGACTATAAGAACATTGTTTCTAATTTTCATTATTATTCATGCTTACCTGGTGTTAACGCAACAGAAGTTACCTCCCACCTACCCTGAGGGAGTTCTTCCTTCATTCAGTCATTCTGGACTTTGAATTGAGATGCATGAGGATATACGGTCTGCCCATGAGCTAGTGTACTATATACATCTAGCAAGTAGTGGTGGGAATTGGTTGGATTTTCATGTCTGATGATTGGTTAATTGAACCAACCAATCATCGGTTATAATCGGATGTCAACATTTTATATCTTTTTTTACTCAAGGTTAAAAATATGTAAGTTTGTTTGCTTATTGACACCATAAAAGCATCTAGAACAACCGGTTGTTATAAAATAAAGATTATTGGTGAAATGCACAGATCTTGCAAGTTGAAAATAGAACTCTTAATTACCCGACTTGACTTATCCTTCGTCAAATAAATTTAAGATAAATTAACACAAAATTGATTTAACTAATTTTATTATAGGGTATATAATGAATATTATGTATTTATGCAAAATGATAATGCCGCATAAACATTACATTTCACAGATCAATCTGCAAATAATACAAATTGCTCTGTGGGGTAGTTTGCATACATGACTCTTTTAGAGTTAACTCAAATTTTCTTGTTCTGTATGCAAAGGGCTTCAGAAAAAGTTTGGGTAACACTTCCAGGTTAAATAAATTTTCTCAGCAGAGCATATTTATGATTTTTGGTTGGCCGCCAAAAGGCTCAAATGAATACATTGGGAGTTTCATGCAATATATAATTACCTGTAATTGACACCGATAGTTGATTCCTTTTGATTTATTTCAATTGTTTGGGTGTTACTGTCTATATTTTAGCATTATTCATTGCCATAAACCTGGGTTGGGGGTACAAAATGACCTTATTTTACATATTTTTACTTGGAAATCGCTGTTGATTTGAAAGTAGCTCAAAGTCTAATAGCTTCTCAGTCAAGCAATACTGTATAAACAGAGTTCCACAAATTGGCCAACTGTTTCTTCATTAAGTGCTCAGAGCAATACAGTTTCAGTGTGATACCTCAGGTTGCTGGATGATACACATGGGCAATTACATTTTTTACAGGAATTGAATGATGTTTTCTTATGCTGACAGAATGTGCAACATTTGACCTCAGGCAACCTGCAAAGGCAAATTGACCTGGTACACTTATGGCATGAGCATATAACTGGTGGTTTTCATTATTTTGAGATTCAACAATGGGCTGATGACCAGCCCAGAGAAAAGCTAGCTACTCAAGTTAGAGACTCATCTCAAGCCTGAGAACTACGAATATACACATCATAGAAACTTGTAATTTGTCATAGACATAAGGTTCATGTTACTACCCTTTCCAACTTTCAGGATCTCTCAGTTTTCATGTCATTTTTTGATGTTTATGATCAGTTTCACCGATATGATATATGTGTTCGACATGTACGTGGATGACCCATCAGTAAACAATACTGAGAGAAATAGGAGCACCGATACTGTACCAATCGAATTCAGATCCATCGAACCAGAAACAACTCTACCATATATAAACAGCCTTATAATTTGGCTTTCAAACAAAAACAAGTTTCTTCTGTCTTCTGGAGAAACTAATCTATCGTCATCTTCGTAGAAATACTTCTGATATGCACTACCCCACTGTACTGGACTAGGTAACAAGAAAAGATATTCAGCCGAGAAGAGGAAGTGATGCCACAAATTTCTGTGACCTCCATGCAGAGGTTTTTGATTTCATTAAAGGCAGCTCTCTCTACATCCTGCCTCTGACCAGCCACAGTATTCTGCCTCATATCCAGTGTGCGTTCTATAATGCCCACACCACCATGTATGCCTTACAGAGCCACCTTGACCCTGAAACGGTTGAATCACTTTTGTATTAATAATGTAGTAATCTTCAAATAATAGTATTTAGGATAAATAATGATAATTCATGAAAGGTTCATTTGTACTATATTAAAGCCGCACACCCTAGTTCCATCCAGCGAAAATAAATTATAATTTGGTTAATCTACAAACCTGTAACACACTTAGATCATGTTTTTATCAAATGGAGTGAAAAAGCAGGTTTTATATCGATAAATACCATGGGAATCCCCATGCATGTCCCAATTGCTTGAAATAATTTTGAAAGTTAGTATTCTGATGTCACCGGTAGATGTCGCTCGAAGCACAACAATGCCTATGTCACGACAAATTTCACAGACTTGGGGTGCGTTTCTTTCACCTCTCCTGGACATGTTCTAACTGTTCTGTCCTGGTTGTATCCCCTCTCCAGATATCGTAAGACTTAGCAAAATTATTTGTTTTAAGGGTTTGTAACGTTTTGTATTGAGACACTTACTTGTCTGAACTTTATTGTTACTGAAAATGTTCACGAATTGTGAAGAAAAATCTTACAAATGAACAACAACAAATCGGATGTTGATTGCGCGAACCGTGCACGAGAAAACAAACCGAACCAAAATGATAACGGTCACATGATATACCAACGTCTGTGACATTGAAATGGAAACATCCCCTCTAAAAATAGATTAGACCTTGTCTGCTCAACGTTTTTTTTCTCAGACAGGCGTGCGATTTTATGAAATACGAAAAATGCATTTTGTGGTATTACAAAAACCAGGATTACCAAAAACACTTCAGGTGAATGGAAATGTATATTCTAAATAAACAGTAAGTAAAGTGCAATTTTATTTGTGAAAAAATGGGTTTAATAGCGAAAAACAACGCTGTAATGGTTAACTAGCCATAACTAGGGTGTGTCCCTTTAAACACCTGATGTTTTTAATGATTGAACATTGTTCTTTAACGTGGACTTTTTGATTGGATGGGGTTTTTAATTATTATTTGGGATATGGTACAAAGGAGGAGGGGTGGAGAGTTTGTGTATTTGACTCTTTTTTTTTTTAAGTGTCACTTGAAATGTTCTTCTGTATGTGAAGTTATGTCTCATTCAGTATTTTGGACGCCATCTTGGAATTATGCTAATAGGTCAACTCCAAAAAAATCACAAAAATGGTACCAATCAATTCTTTGGGGTTAAAAACATATTTATAGACACAAAGATTAACTTCTTAAGACACTTACTTTAGGAGATATGGTCATTTGATGAAATGTCCTAAAAGTGTTTATTTTAGGGGGTAGGAATACAGTGTGTGCCCGATGGTTATCATCCAGCAATGCGAGGTATCAAATTGAAAACTTTATTGATCTGAGCACTTAATGAAGAAACTTTTGGCCAATTTGTGGAACTCTGCTTACAGTATTGGTTAACTGAGAAGTCATTAGACTGAGATACTTTCAAATCAAAAGCGATTTCCGATTAAAAATATGTAAAATAAGGTAATTTTGACACCCAAATCAGGTTTATGGCAATGAATAATGCTAAAATATAGTCGGTAACACCCAAACAATTTAAATAAATCAAAATGAATCATCTATAGCTGTCAAATAATTACTCATTTTAGCCTTTGGTGGCCAATCAAAAAACATAAATGTGCGCTGCTGAGAAATTGTACTTAATCTGGAAGTGTTACCCAAGCTCCTTCTGAAGACTTTGACATAAGGACAAGAACATTTTTTAAAGTTAACTCTCTAAAAGAAAAATGTACGCGAACTACCCCCAGAGCCAGGAGCCAATTTCACTAAACATTGTAAGCTACGTTTTGCACGTAAATGTAAATCTACGACTGCATGAAGAGCATTTCACAAAGAAGTTTAAACGTAAGTTACAAGTAAAATTAGACGTAAATCTAAGAGTGCCCTCGACCACAACTAGTCGCACATGTAAATTGCTACATCCACTCGATAATTCATAAAATGGTTACACTTTTGGTTTTTGTAAAGTGTTTAACAAATTAACTCCCTTTATTAATCCAGTGATAGCCCATTTTGTTACCTATGTCATTTGATCCACTCAGGGCGAGATTTAGCTCAGTTGGTTGAGTGCTCACTTGAGGTGCCAGCGTCACAGGATCGAACCACATCGGTGGATCCATTCAACTGATTTGTTTTTCTTCTGGTTCCAACCAGTGCACCACAGCTGGTCAAAGGTCGTGGTATGTGCGTTCCTGTCTGTGGGAAAGCAGATATAAAAGATCCCTTGCTGCATTAAGAAACAAATGTAGTGGGTTTCCTCTAACAACTACTTGTCAGAATTACCAAATGTTTGACATCGAATAGCCGATGAATAATAAATCAATGTGTTTTAGTGGTGTCGTTAAACCAAAAAAAGGTTTTTTAATCCACTCAATTTTTTTTTTAATTTTTTTTTTCAAATAGGCTGATAGCGTTCTGTTAAGACGAGTCTGTATATTTTTGGATATATGCAAATGTATGCAGCAAAAAAAAAGACAATATGCGTGTGCTGTAACCTCACCGTGGTGTAGGGGTGTAACATTCTCTTTGAGAATGGCCAATACAGCACAAAATTGAAGTTTTGAGTAAAATTCAGTATCCGTAAAATTCTGTGATATATGTGTTTTTGCACAGTTCTTTACACTGTTTTTGTTTAAGTCTTGAATTTTTATACTGATGTTGATCATCACTTTATTTATTTGCATTACCATAGTTTGACACCCAATAGCTGATGTATTTTTTGTGCTGGGGTGTCGTTAAACATTCATTCATTCATTACGAACATTTCGGACCTCGGCTCATTTGCCTTGCACAAACTCAACTTGCTCCTATTACAATTCTGTGACACCCTCTCCCCTACCGGCCTCGGTGGCGTCGTGGTAGGCCATCGGTCTACAGGCTGGTAGGTACTGGGTTCGGATCCCAGTCGAGGCATGGGATTTTTAATCCAGATACCGACTCCAAACCCTGAGTGAGTGCTCTGCAAGGCTCAATGGGTAGGTGTAAACCACTTGCACCGACCAGTGATCCATAACTGGTTCAACAAAGGCCATGGTTTGTGCTATCCTGCCTGTGGGAAGTGCAAATAAAAGATCCCTTGCTGCTAATCGGAAGAGTAGCCCATGTAGTGGCGACAGCGGGTTTCCTCTCAAAATCTGTGTGGTTCTTGACCATATGTCTGACGCCATATAACCGTAAATAAAATGTGTTGAGTGTTTCGTTAAATAAAACATTTCTTTCTTTCTTTCCCTCTCCCCTTTACAAATGTCTAGATCCGCCCCTGCTATCAAATGTATTATTTTAAAACTTATATTTGACGCACTGTACCATATTTTACTTTCATCTTTTTAAAATTCAACATCATGCACAAATGACTTGCCTGGTCAACTGACTATTATTTTCTTTGGGGTGAAAGTTGTCTAGACGCAAAATGACTGGTGGAAGGGACTCGGGGAGTGCTAATGGTCCACTGGTTAGGGGGCGCAATACTTGCTTTGCCCCAGATGCTGGCAACCCACGCAACGCCACTGCACCCAAACATCATCTTGCATTTTGCCTACACAAATAATAAGCTGTTTATGACCTGGACATTTTTTAGTTGTGGATCCATGGGGAGGACATGAGTTATTTTTTTTAATGCAGACCCTTTTTGCAGTATATATACTACTTTGTTGAAAAGTGCATATCAACTTGTCCAAATCAGGCCAGTAGGAACTGGAGGGGGCCTGGGGATACGCCGCCCCCCCCCCCCCCCCCCACACACACACACACACACACTTGTGAGACTTTTTTTTATCACATTAAATTTTACCATTGTAACTCAATATCTGATAGAGTTTGTACCCGACCCACCAGTGCAACCCCCCCCCCCCCCCCCCCCCCACACACACACTCCCAAAGCAAATATAGGGAATTGACCCATAATATAGTGATTTTAACTACATAGGTTAACATTATCGCCTATAGGAGTTTATTTGGTACAGTACAACCGTGTGTTGGTATACCGAAAACGGTGGTTTCTAAACTTTATCAAGTTTATTCGTTCTTTCTTTGAAAAGTTATAAGTTTGTTTTGTTTAATGACAGTACTAGAGCACATTGATTTATTAATAATCAGCTTTAGATGTCAAATTTATGCTAAATGAGCTGCAAAAGAAAACAGGCGTAGATTTACGTGAAAAGTAAGTTAGTAAGCCTAAGGCCAAACCGCCTACGTTCTATGGCCCCAAAGAAAACCTAACCACCGGCATCACAACCCCCCACTAAATTGTAGGGGCAGGCGAGGGGCACATACTGTAAACCGTATTAATATTGCGATGTGTTTTTTTCGTGAATGTATACCTTAGCGCATGTTTGCAACGTGTAAGTTTCGCGAACGACCGTTGACAGCTCTGAAACAAAAGTGGATAAAGACAGCTCACTGTAATTGTTATAAAGTTACTGTCTGTAAATCAATATTCTGTTATCCTACATCAATCAATTGTGCCTGGTACAGAGTCTATAGAGGGGATAGGCCCTACCCACCTCACCTGTATTAGAATCACAACTCACAGCTTCAGTTGTTAACTGCTAACACCCTTTGGTAGATAAAACAATAAACGATTAGTTGCCATCGATTGAAGTTACATGAAACAATTAACGATTAGTCACCATCAAGGAGAGCTCATGTACGTATAGGCTGTGTCCTGTTGAGTGAATCTTTTTGTGAATTTTATTCTCAATAAAATATTTCAAAACAAAACAAATTACTTTAAGCACGTACACTTCAAACTGGAAAATAGTGTGTGCGTATTAATTTCACGACAAGGATGGACGCGAACGATGCAAAATTTATACGCACGCATTTTTTTTCACGGTTTATAGTATATTGAATATAATTATATACAATGTTAAAAACGTTTTTTATCGTAAAAACAACAAATAGACAAGTAGCCGAGATACTTAGCGTGAAGATACCAGGTCGTGACCCGACTGTGACCTTAGGGAAACAACAACAACAAAGCGTGGATTAACCAAAGGCTAAAATTAATATGTAAAAAAACAGAAAAGAATATATAATAAATAAATACTAATAAATATACTGAACAGTAACAAATAAACAAATAACGGAAGAATAAAAGAAAGAGGAATAAAAGAAATAGCCATATGGCTATAAATAGGACAGTAGCTAGTGTGTACATAGTGCCGCAAAACCGATCGATACGTGGAGCGCATTGACACTGAGCTCTGACCTTGCTCCGACCTCTGACGTCAGAGAGCAGAGTCGGCTACACACTCGAAATATCGATCGATATGCGCCACGGCCGTACAACAATAAAAGAAAGGAAAAATTAAACTATAACCAAACTAACATGAAATTTAGAATAAAATTATAATAAAGACTAAAATTAATTAACTAAAAATAAGTTAGTTATATAATAATATTAATTAATACAAACCATACACCATTACAGCCCTCTGGGAGAGCGATAGAGGGGTGGGGGGGTGGGGGAAAAAATCTATTTTTAATTTTTTTTAATTTAATTTGATTTTACTGTCATTATTAATTATTATCATCTATTCATTAAATTTATACTAGCGATGAAGGCCGGCCAAAAATAGCCGACACAAGAGGATAATACACAACTGTGCGGACTATGGCACGGGCCCAACCGGCCCCACCGAGGGATAATACACAACGTGGGGCGAACGTCAGACCCAAGTAACAGTCGGCCAACATCACCAATATCAATCAAAATAAATTAAATACTTAGATATTAACATTTGTCTCCATCACATATAGGCCATTAATAACCTATCTATCGTTAATTTATACTGTTTATTTGGATTTAATAAATTTTTAGGAATAAAAGCAATATTATTTTTATTAAAGAATTTTTTTAATTTAATTCTATTATTAGTGTATTTATTACAGAAGAATAAATAATGGTTTATATCTTCTATAGTATTGCATTGGGTGCAATTAGGGCTATTAGTTTTTTTCATTTTAAATTTAATTTGGTTTAAAGCAACTGAAACACCCATGCGTAGTCTGGCAATTATTTTGGTAGATTTAATACTAAATTATCGAAGTGGATGTAGCAATTTACGTGTGCGACTAGTTGTGGTCGAGGGCACTCTTAGATTTACGTCTAACTTTACTCGTAACTTACGTTTACACTTCTTTGTGAAATGCTCTTCAGTCATAGATATACGTTTACGTGCAAAACGTAGCTAATTACGATGTTTAGTGAAATTGGCTCCAAGACTATTAGAGTTGAAATTTGTAGTTACCGTTTTTATAGACACCATTTGGATCATTACAGCAATTTCCATAGCATAAGGTATGTGTATGTTTGTTTATAATCGATTACCAGAAATTATAGTCGGACCAGCACTACCGGCACGGATTATAATTCTGCAGTGGGGGTTATGACTCAGGGTCGTATAGCATTTCTTTCTTTCTTTAACTTATTTGCGTACTTATATCCAATTACGGTTCAAGCATGCTGTCATGGGCACACACCTCGGGTATCTGGGCTGTCCAGGACAGTTGGTTAGTTGTTAGATGTTCAGGGCATAAAATTTAAATTTTTTGGACAACCAATTAAGTTAGTGTGGTTTTAGTGATTACACGCATGATGTTCTTCAATAGTTAGATAAAAATGAAAATGTTAATGGGCAACGATAATCAAACGAGAATCTAAGATGAGTGATTTTTGTAGCTTTTCTCTATTAAACCATCCTACCATAAATACGAAAATATACTTTTTGTGTGCTATGACTAACTTGAAAGCTGCCAGGCGAAACTAAAAATTAAGCTAGTTTCGATTTGTTGGAAATTAAGAATCCTGTAAAATGCTATTCATAGTAACGAGAACACGATTGTCACGAGATCTCGTGCACCGCGGTGCATGTTAATAATACTACATGCTCTTGTGACAGGCAAAATGGATTTTAAACTAATCAATCTAATGGTAGCTGCACAGTTAATAGCGGTCATTTTGTCCGACACTAGGTACAGTCGCTAGAATGTCATCGTGTTTGTTATTAATAGACTCGAATCATGCAGTCTGGAAGAACCTACAAGTGTCGAACTCCGCAGGAAATCCATAATCAGCCGACTTATTCCGATTGGCTTGGAGTAGCGGTGAGAGATATTTCCATGACACCCATAGGTGTACGGACTCCCCTTTGTGAAGCAGGCAGGCTGCTTTCTTTGCCCGAATTAAACGAAAATGCCCGAATCTGGATAACATCATTTATTCATATTAGTATTACTACCAAACAGCTATAAAGGGTTGCAAACGAACCACTACACATTTTTACAACTAATTTTGATGGTAGAATGATGGATATACATGTATATGGTAAAAAGGTATCAGGTTAGCACATTTTGCCCAAATATCTCTATAATTTTTGCCCGAATTAGAGGTTTTACTCCAGCACTGCTTATGATGACACACGTTTATTTTTATTTTAAAAACATATTTTGTTTTTGTCAGTGTCATTAAATTGCATTGGTATATAATATAATATTCTAAGAAACTACTCATTAAAGTTCTGTGACATGCTTCAAACACCAGATATCATGACGCGTGCAAATGTCAGCAAATTGTAAATATGTCGGTGGCATGCCAACTTAGGTAGCGTTTTATAACGAAAGTGATGGTAGTCATGAAAAAAATAGCTGGACAATTTGAACGACGGAGGGAAAGCTGGTTAGAACATTACAATCAAGCACATTATGACGTACATCTAGGTCAGGGATTTCCTACTGCACGCAGTTTTCCAAAACATTGATTATATTAGGTAACACATGGTTTTTTTTCTTTTTCTGACAAGCGATTACAGCTTTTGCACGAATGATCCGTCGTTTATGTTGATATTGGTTTTGCATAACCGACAGACGAACGACAGAATCATCCGTGCCAAATTTTATGCCCTGGATGCTAGTGGTTATAGTGAGAGATATCAGAGGGTGTAGTGGTCTTACACCTACCCAGCATAGTCAGTCCGCAATGATGTGCCAGTTCAATCTTTATTTTTTAATTATATTATATCAAAGTGTCAGAATATATTTAATGCGATATAGAATTAAAATAATTTTCCTTAATAATGACACACTTTCTGTTAGGAAATCTGTCACCAAAACTGAATTCCCCGCTTTCTAACCCAAGTAAATCGCTAAAGTTTGTTTTGTTTTTCTGGATTAGGCCACTCGGCACCAGAAAAGGGTATATAGTAGCATGTTTTGTCAATATAAATGACAGAGAAATTTTTATTAAACTATCTGAATGATCTCTCTCTATATGTATATCTACAAATAGCTCATCATCAGGCTTGTATAGGAGTGTATGTTGAACATTTTACTGAAAATAAAAGACCCGTAATGCACCATAGCCACAGTTAACAGTTTATAAGCTGTCACTCCCTGCAAGCCAGTGGTCCTTGCAATGCACGTGCTCAGAACAGTCAACAGAGTTCAATGACCTAGTTGAAACTCACTTAATGCTGGATCAAATTCAGCCTTACCGAGCATAAAAAGTCTACCAGACTGGTTTAATAGCACTTCACGGTAAACCAAATGGCCACGTCACGAACTAATCAAATACATGTAGTTTGCAAACGTTAACAAAACAAAACGTAATTTAAATGTATTTTTGATCATGCTCGATGGCGCTGAGATTCACACACGGTGCAGTTACTGTTTTATTATTTACTTTTACTTTGTTTTTAGTTAACTAAGTATATTTTATTTTTAACAATAAGGAAAAAATACATCTTGAAAATAAAATCCAATATAAAAGTAAAGTTTGTTTTATTTAACGACGCCACTAGAGCACATTGATTTTTAATCTTGTCATTGACTATTGGACATCAAACATATGGTCATTCTGACACTGTTTTTCAGAGGAAACCCACTGTCTTTTACGACAGGCAGCAAGGGATCTTTTATTTGCGCTTCCCACAGGCAGGATAGCACAAACCATGGCCTTTGTTGAACCAGTTATGGGTCACTGGTCGGTGCAATATAAGTCCAGGCAAAAACAAATGCTGAATGAAAAACTCAACGGAAATCTCCACATCATTGCTGGTTGTCGTGGGCAATTGCAGGGGTTGATTACAGACTTGGCCTGTATGATGTAACATTTCTTCTAGATAGTTTAAAAGTAGATTAGTGCACCCGTAAAACATAGAGGTCAGCATACAAATTATTATTTTAGATAATATTTTAGATAACTTTACTGGTAGATATGTTTTTAATGGATTGAACAACTTGCATGTAGCTGTTGGTTTCAAAAAGATTGTTTTAGGTGATGCATATAACATATTGATTTTTTTTTTGTAGCCATTTTGTTAGCCATCTTGAATTCTTAGACTTTCCAGCGATCCTACTTTGCCTACTTTTTGGTCTTTGTCCTATTTGTCCTACTTTTTCTTCAAAATACCTAGTTTTTCCTACTTTTTTGTTTCAAAATGCCAGGAATTGTTGTTAAAGTGCTTGTGTTATTATAAAAGTCAACAGTTATGGGATTTGGGTCAACTAATGTGATGATTGATAATAAAAATCCATAATCGATTGTGTGGGGAAAATGTTAATTGTAACTGTTTTCAAGTTTAGATGATAAAATCAGTTTAAATATGTTGAGTTTGGAGTAAGTTTTCATGTGTACATAAAGAAAAAAAGATATTAAATAGTTAAATAAGGAAACATTTGCAATTTATAGTGTCTATCCTGTGGAACAGGACCAAAGTTGGATGGTCTTTATAATTAAAATCCTTCTTATGTTTATATAACTCTAACTGATTGTGTAATAGAAAGCTGATCGGTGCCAACCAATTATAACCAATGATCGATGATGGAATTCCAATCGATTCCCAACACTAGTGAACAACAATTTCAAATAACTCTATAAACTTTTCTCAATACGTCACTTAGTTGTAACCAGAGATCATTACCAGACCTGGAGTAATTAATCCATGAATGAAATAACAAATCGAATGCACCTACATGTGTATTTATCAAGTGATCATCAGACTTCAATTAAAAACTGGATAAAAACTTTTTATAATAACTTAGCGTCGAGAATATTACTAATTTATCACAGTTTTAATATAGAAAGAGGATGTATGGTAATCTGCTATCCCCTTATATCTTTATAATATGCTCTGAAATATTAGATACTAATTAGAAACATGAAATATTAGCAATAATAATTAGAAACTCTTAAAGATGTTAAAAGTATAAATATAGATGGGGAAATTTATATTATATCTCAATATGCAGATAATACAACCTTTATTTTATATGGATCACCTGCAATCTAATTAAAATTAGCTCCACTATTACATGTGGATCTAACACCAGCCAGTTGGAGCTCATGTCCACCAATCAAAACCTTACTTGCAGAATCCTGCCAGTGCAAGATTACGAGATACATGTATACAAATTTTACAACAACAATGAAATTGACTTGGATAAGAAGGTTTAACAACACACAATTAGTAATATATCCAGGATAATTTTATTCAAATTAAGAAAAGGAATATAAATAATTTATTTTGGAAAGATGTATTAAATAGTTGAGTAATACTTCAATTGATGATGATACTCACTACATTTCTGCACTTACCATAGTTTGACACCCAATATCCAATGTATTTTTCGTGCTGGGGTGTTGTTAAACATCTATTCTATTCTATTCTATTCTAATACTTTAGATTTGTATAAATAATATTTTACATTAACAATTAACCAATTTACAAATGTATTTTTACTATTTAGTGTACTCTTTTGTAATTTAGATTTGTATAAATAATATTTTACATTAACAATTAACCAATTTACAAATGCATTTAATAGTAAAAATACATTTGTAAATTGGTTAATTGTTAATGTAAAATATTATTTATACAAATCTAAATTACAAAAGAGTACACTAAATGAAACTGGTATCAAAAACTGTATTAAAGATAAGTTGCAAATAGAAAAATACATATATACACTGGTGGCACCTAAGTCTGTGCATCTAAGCATTTGTGTTATATTTTAAAGTTAAAATATTTCTTTAAAAATATTTGTTTCACCGCCACAGTACAATGGAACAATAAACATGTTACAACTAAAGTTATTTTAATTTTAATGTTTTTTAAACTCAAGTAATGAGCGCATTTTTAGTGGGACCCCCCTGCATTTACTGGCCTGCGTGACGGCACATAAGTCTGCACAGCAAACATTAAAACAACCACTTCTGTCGCTAATGTTTACACAAAACAGCAACAAACAATGGATCCGACTTTTTATAAGTTCTAAATAACAAACACTTCCTGTTATAGCTGTTTCAGAAACATTTAGATTGTGCAAATAAGATAAATATAAATGGTGTTCCATGCTCCTTAGTTTGGACAACACAAAATGACAATATAAAAAAAAGCTTGTCTGTTATTAACTGTGTAAATGAGCACAAATAGTGTTCGTTAGACACATAGGACAATCAATGATAATTTTGAAACGGACTATAGCTAAAATAAGTGCAATCTTCAAAGTCTGTGTGCAGCCATTTTGCATTGTGTCACTTGGAGGGAAATTCAAAGTATGCTTGGATGTTTACTTTAACAGATTAAATAAGACATTCATTTCATTTATGGATTCATAAATTACAATAAGGTATGTATTGAAGCTTCTATGTAAATTTATGTAAGTTGATATGCAAGGTTGATCATTACAACATTTACAGACACGTGTTGACAGGTGAGAGAAAAACACGTTGATTGAGGCTGGCAAAAATATACTTTTAGTGCATTAATTCGGAGTTTTTTTCAATAAAAGTGTTTTCGACCAGTTTTATACATATATTCACAATCAAGATGTGTTGTTTTAACAATGGTTTTGTGAATTAAATTAACGTTGTTTGTGTATACAAACATACCCCGACACTTGTTTCAAGATGTAATGTAACGTTATTTACGTGCGTAGACTTTTGTGCCGCGCAGACTAAGGTGACATGAGTGTATTACTATAAATGTTTACATACAGAATTCGACGACAGTTGGGAACCCTTGTTAAAAGTTCTAGAACATAACAACTGAGACACTGAGGCGATAGATATACTTCCAAACTGGCATTCATAGTCATCAAATAAAAACATTTCAATGGCAATTTGACACTGAAAGCTGTCCAGCATTCAGAAAACAAAAAACGTTAGACATAACTTTATTTTGATGTAAGGACATCCAAAATGACGTCATTCGAGTTTGACATCATTTCCTTTCAAAAATACACCGTGCCACATACAGGGCTGCGTACTTGTACGGATTGGCCTATTTTGTACGGTTAAAATGCCGACTTGTACGGTGTACGGATTTTACCGCTGATTGTACGGGTAGGCCCTACCATCACTGCAAAAATACGGGTTTTTAATATATATATATCACCCGCCGTAATACGTCAAAAGTATACGGTGGGTGATGACGTCAAAAGTATAAGGCGGGTGATGACGTCAAAAGTATAAACCCAGCTTTATTCTGTTCCCGCGTTCTGATCTCAAACATGTGCTGTGCAAATTAGTTCCACAGGGTTCGTACGGGTCATGGAAATCCCGGAAAGTCATGAAATATGTAAATGTTGTTTTCCAGTCCTGGAAAGTCATGGAATTTTGATATTGGTCATGGAAAATGAAAATCTATCTAAATACATTTTTTACTACATATATTTTAAAACTAATCATAAGTTTTAAAATTTAAGTAGCAAAAAATATATATATATATTTAGATAAATTTTCATTTTCCATGAAAAACGATATACACGATATTAGGTGACTAATGGAAATACCTCAAGCTTTAATAATGTTCGTAGTACAAAAAATCGGCACAACTTGTATATGTTTTGCATCATATTGAACAAAGCTAAGTAGCAAAATTATTTACTTTACTGAAGTCACTTGATGCATGTAAAATATAAATGTTAATTATTAACCTTGACCTTAAATACGAACTGCATTGAAATTAAAGTGCCAAGAACAATTTCCGTTTTTATTTATTTAATTTTTTAATTTTATTAGTATTGTATTTGTTGCTTTTTTTGTGTGTTTTTTTTGTGTTGTTTTTTGTTGTGAGAAAACAATGTGTATAATAATCTTTATTATTAATAAAACAAAATATTAATATCTAAAATATCAGATGGTATAAATAGTACAAAAAAGGTTCTATTTATAATCGAGTTAAAATTAATTCTATACTTTTTATAATTATGGACTTAGTTGAGATATCTCACCCTCAGTACTCAGAAGGTTGATATTAATATTTTTACTGAATAAAAATGGATACATTTGATGTCAGAATGAATGCATGAATCAGTTACAAAAATATATGGTTTAACTAATTTACATGTAGATATATCAATAAATGATTAATAAGTTTTGTAATTTTTTATTCCCCCCCTCTGGTTTTGAGAGAATGTTGTCAATAAATCCCAGTAGTGGGAAATTAGGTGATAGCATCACTTCAGCTTTGACTTTGTACAGAACTTATTATAGTGAGGCAGCATAGCATAAGAATTGTGCACAATGTGATAAAAGCACCAAATTTGGTACACACATAGACAATGATATTATAAACAAATTCAGATATTGAGCCATCTGAAATTTGAGCTCAAACAAAAATGTTCGCCATTTTTCAAAATGGCCACCAAACAATAGACCTTTGTTTTAATAATGCCAGATACATGACATTATGATAACTATATACTCTTTAAATTGTCATTAAATATTATCAAAATGAATATAAACTGTTTCTGATTCACTTTTGCATGTTTGCTATGCACATATTTTTAAAATGGCCGCCAAAATGTATCAATTTACAATAATATGTGAAATTTAACTGGTATTTACAGATAGAGAATGTTGGAATGTTTACTAATTTTAGTTCTTATTTGAAATACAAATTAGTTAAAAACATTTGACAAATTAAAAACAAATACAAATGATAATCAAATTCAAAATGGACCTCAAAGTATGTTGATCAGAACCACCACTATTCACTAGTCTGTCAATAAGATCCTATTAAGTTGGCATAATGTATTCAGCCATGTCAGCTGTGTTTTGAAGTCAAATGGATCAGGCTCCATAAAAGTTCTATTCTAATGACAATATGCCCTTGCTATGTTTGAATAGTCCAGTGTGGCAGCTTTCAAAATGGTCCCAAAATAATCTGATTGAAATAGATCAAGGATTATTTTCAACGTATCTCAGCATTTATGTTGGCAATTATCACAAACGATAAAACAATTGAATAATATATGTGATATGACTGGAAAAGTATGTGAATGACTTTTGTGACCAATGTAGATGCAAACTTGCTATTCAGTGATACATTCAACCTTTTAACATAGAACACCTAATAGTATGTAGCTGCAAGATTTTAGAACTCAGGAGTTATGCAGGCCACAAATGTCATACACATTATGTCTCTAGTCATAGTCCCATATGCTGATTGGTGCGGCTGTAACACATCTCTTAACACCATATGAACATTCGTTGTCTACTGTTACATAACCTCATCTTCTACTCACAAATATATAGAGTTATTGCTCTTTTAATATAATCTTGTCTGCACTCCCCTTCACAGACACATAGAGCTGTACACTCAAGTGCCGCCTTTTTGCAGTTGCAGCGTTTCACACAGTCCTTCTTACACTTGCATGACACTAACTCGTCACAAATCAGGGCGGCTTCGGGTAGACTTGTCCAGTGTGGTTCATACTTCCCCTTGTCATTCTTTGTCCAACCCCACTTGGTAGGTGATGGTAACTCATGGCCACCTTGGTAGGCCGCTCTTTTGACATGTTCCTCTAGTGCTGCTTTGGTTGGGGGGATCAGATTGACATTGTTCCTTTTTGCAAACAGTTTCTTTCGTGTCTTGTCAATGTCTTTGGATGTACTGGTTCTGTCATACAATAAGATAACAAAGCGTTCGATTGTGTGTATGACATCTGGTATATCACTTGGTGCTGATGACAACTTCAGTAGTGCCTCTGTGAGTTCTGGTAATACGGTCCATATTTCCCAAGTAGTCGTTTTGCCATGACCAGCGAAACACAACACTGTGTCGCAGCCAGTCAGAGTATGGAACATTCGCAGAGCTCTTGCTTTCTCTTCACCAATACCAGCTGCAAATATGTGAGCTGCACGATACCGAAAGTTCTTCCCTGTTCCGAATGCTAGCCACAATTCATCACCTGGCTGCAGCTTTTGGACTACTGATATGGCTAGCACTACGACGTCAGTATCAACAGTACGGATGAGTATCTTGTGGTGATCATGTCGGGCTGCATGGTGTGCATATAACATCATGCGACTGTCCGCCTCTTCATGAGTGCATGGGGTGAGCAATTCCAGGTCTGGTGGGGGGGGGGGGGGGGGGGCTTGTTGAAAACATCATCTCCATCGGTGATAACAAGCTGTTTGTCCAACAAATCGAACCACTGGAGTAGAGTGTCTGATAGAAATGTGAACAACTCTATCTTGTTGCTGTCCACTCTCAGGAAGTTCTGCCAGTTTCCTGGTATTGCTGCGGCGGCGGCCACACGTCTTCATATCCCTTTCCTACGTTTTGTCCTCGCACTGCCAGGCGTGATACAGTTTCAAACCCTGTGCGGATATACGGGATGAAAATGTGTTTGGCATAGTTGTCAAATGTTTTGGCTGTAGCTGGACTAAGCAGTTGTACGATGATGGCTCCATCAAGAACAATGCAGGTTGACGAGGGAGCCATTGGTGCAGCATCAGAAATATCTTCCAAGCAGATGACAAGATCACTCTTTGTGCAGATTTGAATTCCTCCATTATCAGAGAGGGATGGTGGGCATGCTTGATTTTCATTTCGAAAGAATTTCTGAAGGTTTCCATCTCTTGTTTGGCAACTAATGTACATTCGGGAGAAGAGTGGCATGTCATTCTTGAGGGACGACAACTGTTGCTTTCCTTTGTCAACAGTTCTAACAGCTGAAGAATCAAGAATTGGTTCGGTCCTTTCAACTAGACAGTCTGTGGTGAATGCTTGAAACTGCTCTTGGCCGATCCTCTTTGCATTGTGGACAGTGTCAGTTGCATCAGGGCATGCAATTTCCTTTGTGTCAAGAACAATCAGTTCTGTACTTTCTTCATTAAATGGGTTACCGATATCTTCTATAATGCTGACAAGAGAATGTACATCTTTGGCAAATGCAGACCGCACACTGTGTGTCTGATCATGGTGACGTGTATCTACTTGTCTTCCACAATGATGTTGCCCTTCTTCAAATTCTTCTATCACCCTGGCAATGTCTGGTCCAGCAACCATCCAATGCTGCAGGGTGCTGGGGTTGTCAGTAAGGCCAATTGCCCCACCATACAATACAATTTTTATTCCTAATATATGATATTGACGATACGGAAAAACACTCTGGTAATAACACCTCTCTCTCTCTCTCTCTCTCTCTCTCTCTCTCTCTCTCTCTCTCTCTGTCTCTGTCTCTGTCTCTGTCTCTGTCTCTGTCTCTGTATGTATGTATGTATGTATGTATATATATATATGTATACATATACATATACATATACATATACATATACATATACATATATATATATATATATATATATATATATACACACACAGTCAAACCTGTCCTAGCTACGCTTGACATTTGTAGATTCACTTACTATGACAATACACTGCATGAAGCAGAAATTAAATAATTAAATGAAAAGAGAAAACAAACTTGTTGAGAACAGTTAATTTAATACAGTCCAGTTGCAGCTTTTCCTGAAAGAGGTGACATGTCAAAAGTTTATCTATAGTAAACTGTGAAGCACACATCCATTAATTAGCAGTAAAGACGCTAAAACAAGAAACAACAACATATGTTTTAAAAGACTATATGTTGCAACCTGTAATCAGCGGCCACCTGTCTTAAGCGGCCACTTTTAACTACTCCCTTGTGTGACCGCTTAAGACAGGTTTGACTGTGTATATATATATATATATATACAGTCAAACCAATGATCATACATATATATATATATATATATATATATATATATATATATATATACACATGACCCCAGTTTGGAAGTACATGTATAATATATCTATCATTTCATTTTTTACTTTTCTCCTTTCAATCTTCTTGTTTCCACTTTTATCGCTGCTCCTTTTTTATATTAGTATGTACATTATTTATAGATTAATATTTTGTAATGATTGTTAACTACATGTATGTACTTTGTAAGGTAGTCAATTTAGGGCCTCAACCCTGACACTACCATCACATATTTCTGGAGCAATAAACTATTTATTAAAAAAGTAATAATAAAAAAACCCCAAAAAACCAAACAATTTAAACCAGTGACTTGTAATAAATAAAAAAAGATTAAAACCATAAATTATCCTTTCAACTGAAAGGCAGTGATTTTTATCCAGCAGGAAACAAACTGTCATTGGTACATGTAAACCTACAGCAATTCATATCATAACTATGGCAATTGTTAAGTTCAAATGGAAAAATTAGACGCATTGCTAGATGATTTTGATCGTTGGACAATTATCATAAAAGTTGTTTAAGAACTATAAACTTTTAGTTTTCATACCAAGATGTATTTTCTGACAAACTTACACGTGTAATAATGTCTTTTTCTTTTTTTTCTGTTTTATTTTTTTCAGTTACTGAAAATAATGAGTATGGAAAGCAAGGCAAACTGTTTTTCTGTAAGCTGTGCAGTTATAAAACTGAATGGAGCACAAGCATCAAACGGCACAGGTTTACACACACTGTAGTTGGCAAACCTACTTGTGAAATCTGCAGCAAGAGTTACTGCTGTGAAGGTGACCTCAGAGACCACATGAATGTTGCTCATTCCAATGCAAAGTTTTTGTGCTATCAGTGTGGAAAGGAGTTCTCATGTCGATCCAGTCTTCTACGTCACACACAGGTCACCCATGAACTCAGATACAAGTACAAGTGTGAAGTATGTTCACAACAGTTCACGGACAGGCGCAAAATGGCAGATCATATGGACAAACACACAGGTGCTCGCAACCATGTTTGTCATATTTGTGGCATGGCATATCGCTACAGACCACGGTTGGCTGTTCATCTAAGGAGGCATCAAAACCCTGAACCGTTGCAGTGTGAATATTGCAAAAAGACCTTCAAAAATTCAGATACTTTAAGGGTGCACATTATGGGAAAACATTTGGACCGTAAGTATCCTTGTCCTTACTGTGGCAAGGATTTCATTTGGCACAAATCCATGTCACATCACAAAAAGAGATGTCGATCACGTCCTCCTGATTTTTCAAGTGAAGATACTGAACTAAAAGTGGATGCACCTCTTCCCCAGGCTGCAAGACCAAATGAAGATGAAGAAGAGATGTTGGACGAACGAATGGCAACAGATATGGTTATACAAGCAGCAGCTGAGGCTATCAAAGCTGAAGCACCACCTACTAGTAACCCATGGAAAGTATATCGAATTCCAACATACAGTTCCAATGCACATGCTGAAATAACAGTATCCAATTTGTCAGGATTACCCATCTCTAACCTGTCAAGTATTCCCATGTCTCACTTGCCAAACATTAGCTTAAACAGTACATCTGTGTCAAACTTCATAAACTTATCAGATGTTTCAGGGTCTAATATACATGTATCAGTACAAGGTTTATCCAGTCTGCCAGTGGCTACTTTCTCTAACTTGCATGTGTCAAGCATAGCAGAACAACCTGTGGTAGGCATTCCTAATGGGCAAACTGCTACTACGTCAAATTTGACAATGTCAAACCTGTCCAATTTACCAGTTTCAACCATGTCAAATGAAACCATTACAACACTGTCTAATGTACCTGTGTCATCTCTATCAAGTGTACCAATTCATATGTCAAACCTGTCAAAGGTGCCAGTCACAAATGTGTCCCACATGCATATGAGCTTAACTCAGCCATCTTTGAACAATATTGTAAATGATGGACTGCCGAATGAATGGAAAGTTGATTCAACACAGGTTCCTGTTTATGTCAAAGATTATTAATATATTAATGTCTGTATTTCAAGTGTTGCTACTATATATTTTCTATGAGATGTAACATTTATTAATATCAAATTTAAAACATCATGAAAATCATGAATGTGGCTAACCTGCAAACAGAATACCTTTGTTGAATTCACAAAAACATAATTTAAAAAATGCACAAATTAAGACAAGACAAGTAGGCATAAAAAATACACAATTTGTTGATTGATTACGATAGTAAATTGAACAAAATAAAACACTTTCATCAAATCAATCGTACATTACAGTGCACGTGCACAGAAACAATTCCTGTTAAAGGGACAGACCCTAGTTTCAACCCATGAAAATTAACACTAAGTTTAGTTAATTTACAAACCTGTAACACATTTGGATAAAGTTACAGTTGAGAGGAACATGAGTCTATGACTTTGAAATGGTGAAGTACCCTCTGAAAATAGACTAACACTCGACTCCATAACTTACTTTTTAGACACACTTGTGATTTTAAAAATATGAGAAATGCATTTTGTGATATTAAAAACACCAGGATGACCAAAAACACGGAAATTAATAATGTAAACCATAAAATCTAAGTAAAGTATGATTTCAGTTATCAAAAATGGCTATAATAGTAAAAAATATGCCATGTTTAAAAACTATGGTATGTCCCTTTAATAGGGTGGTTCACATGTACACAAGGATACATATATATATGTATGTACCTTTGACAGCTTTGTGTACTGTATATTATTACATAATGAGAGTGTATGTGTATTCTTATTGGTCGAAAACTAGTCACATGATTTTCCGTAAATAATGATATTGCCCTTCGTCAGTCCCACTGGTCTGATCAAAAGATCCGGGAGATTTAACCATTGAAAACAAAGAAGAGAAAAAAATGTAAAGCAAGGGGTCTTTTATATGCACCATCCCACAGACAGGGTAGCATATTCCACGGTCTTTATTATGCCAGTCATAGTGCACTGGCTAGAGCGAGAAATAGGCACACAAACGGGGATCGATCCTAGACAGACCACACATCAAGCAAACACTTTCCAACAGGCTACATCCCGCCCTTGTTTAGTTTGAAAACCGTGACAACAGCCTTCCAGAGACTGATGAAACTTGTTCTACACGGACTTGAAAATGTTAGTGTATATTTGGATGATGTTGTCATTCATACCACTACGTGGGTACAACAATTAATCACTCTTAGAAAAATGTTACAAAGACTAGGTGATTGGACTTAACCATAAACCTGCCAAGTGTGAGTTCGTTAAAGCAGAGATACTGTTTCTGGGATATAAAGTGGGTTATGGTCATGTAGCCCCTGTGGTCGCAAATGTTTATGCCATGAGCCATTTTCCTACACCTATTAACAGGAAGGAAGTCTGGCGATTCCAGGAAATGGCGGAATATTATAGAAGAATCTGTCCTTACTTCGCTAAAGTCGCAACACCATTGACTGACCTGCTGGGAAAACAAACCAAATTTGTGAAAAGTGTGACCATGCTTTCAAACAACTTAAAACCATGCTCAGCAGTGCACCAGTCCTGTCTGCTCCTGATTTTACAAAACAGTTTAAGCTTGCAGTTGACACGTGTGATATTGGTGCAGGTGTAGTGCTCTTCCAAGAAGACGACGATGGCCTCGATGACCTGGTTAGTTATTTCTCAAAGAAGTTTAACCCTCATCAACGAAATTATTCAACAATGAAGAAAGAGGCATTTGCGTTAATATTATCGCTGAAACACTTTGACATTTACGTGAAAGCAAATCACCGTGATGTTTTCGTCTACACGGACAATAATAATAATAATAAATAATAATGATAAATTCTTTATTTAGTGAGGGTAACACAGTTAGCAAAAGCTAATCTTCCCTGAGGCCCTTAGCTACAAACAATACAGAATTACAATACATACATTTATGAACAAATAGAAAAAAAAAAAAAAAACCCATAAAAAATAAATAAAAAATATATATATATATATATATATATATATACACACACACACACACACACACACACACACACACGCACAATAATCCACTGACGTTTATTAACCGTGTGAAGCACACCAACCCAAGAATACTGAGGTTGATTCTGATGATTCAAGGATACAGCCTGTAAATTGAATACCTTCCAGGATCGTCAAACATACTTGCAGACATTTTATCCCGCCCGCCCGCACCGCCCCCCCCCCGTGATGAATGACGTGTATTGTATCAATGTCTTTAATAACTTGTTATGAAGTGAACATCGGCATTGGTTGATGACTTTATTCCTATGCAAACATTTATATACATTTTGTGTGTGCGGACACTTTATTGTGTTCGCTCAGTTCGTGTGAACATTTTCTTTTGCCGGGATGAGGTGTGTTATACATGTAATGGAGTTAATAAATACTGGTATTTGAACTTGGCTAAACTTTATAACTTTCTAGTTGATTTTCTTAATATATCTTGATATGTATTTTGTAGAGTAAATTGGCAAAAGGAAATTAGTTGGGAGTTGTAATTAAGTTGTACTAATTAGTTAATCGGGTAAATTATTGGTTATTTGGGCTTTGCACAAGGGTTATCCTTTAAATACATGTTTACCTTTAGTTATTAATAATTACTGTTTAGATAGTGGCTCACAGTTTAATTTGAGGTATCATAACGTTATTTAACACCAGGGATGGGAGTACTAATTACCAGATACGTTAATTAAACAAACACAACTTCAGACAATTAGCACTTAGAACGTTGTGAGCCATCATTACTTGTAGGTGCTTTTCGTCACGTCCTCTTCAGTGATGTATAGCTTAGCCGAATGCTGCCGAATGCTATCAAAGTTAGCACTCTCGACTTGGACCCGGATGAAGTAAGACGTTGGAGCAGTTCTCGTACTAAGGATCAAGGTAGGCGTTAACATCAGTACATACATATATAAGTAAACAAAACAAAACTCACAGGTTAGGGGAGAAAATCATGGTTTTATTTTGAAAGTGGAATACGCAAATGCATTCCCTGCATTCATTGAATGCACGCAATGAATTTAAACACAAATGAATAACCATGTATTTATATACAAACTATACTATTATTAATACAAAACTACAACTACATACATGTATTTCTTAAACATAGGTATAAAGGGACAGTGGGAGAAAGATAAAATTCGCTTTTAATAACTAACGTCTGCGCTCAATGAAAATTGAAATTAAAGTGGCTCTGCTTGAAACCCGCAGAGGTTTTCAAAGCAAACTTCCATCCGATTGGTTGGGGCATCCCAAACAATCCACTGATTGGCGAGACCCAGCATCTGATCTCATGAGGGAATCCCCAATTATTTCTACTCTCTTGCGTCAATGCAAAATATGATACGGTGTCAATAATTTGTATCTTTGCCATAATAATTACGAGTAGACATAACTTCATTAAAAAATTTCCCCCTTTACATTTTAAAAGTTTCCCCAATGCAAACGTTCCCTCTCAGCAATGCATATGCTACACGTACTGCCATTGGTCAGTCGATGTCGGCCGATTCGTACAGCTGGCCTCAGATTACAGTTATCTTCCCATTTGGTTGTCCAAAATCCGGAAGTTTCACCGCGCAAGTAGTCTGCTGTTTGACTGTGATTATTTCATGGCAGACAGCTATGAAGTGGCAACTGTTTGACTGAAGTGACAGGGGATAGCATGTAGTTTGTAAACATGTGTAACTTGTTGACATTGAAGACTTGTTTGTGGTAATTCCGGCCCATGCAAAAGTAGTGCTTTTTGTGTAAAATGGGTGTACTCCGGCCTGGTTTAGAGGGTGTGTCTGTTTAAACCAATATGCTGGGAGAAAGAGCTGGACAACAGGGGTTGTCCTTTTCAGGGTATGTGTCCCCCATGCAGGCAAAGGTACATACAAAACTTCACGGGCCTGCTGATATTAATAAAAATGTTATAGCCACTAAGGCTATATAGAAACATATAGCGAAATTAATTGTGGTCTGAGGCCTGATATAGTTCACACATTACACCGGTTAAATGCTTGATTCTGATGAAAGTATTATAACCAGAGAGGTGAAATTACACAGACTGATTGTGCATACCACAAGGAATATGAAAACTAATTTATTTATTTTCTAAATATTTTATTAAATTAAAAAACATTTTTTTTGAATTTATTAAAAATTAAAATTAAAATTTTCAACTTTTAAATTTCAGTATCCTCCAAAATAGCATAATATGACCTCTGATGTTACTACAGGTTGTTGCAATATTTTTTTAACAGTTTTGAGCTAATAATTTGGTAAAAAAGAGCAAAAGTTGGATTTTGTTAGTCAATATTGAGATTTTAAAATTTTTTACATATTGAATTTTAATGAGTTTCTCAATTATTGCAATTGGACAGAAGATCTAAATATAATGAATATATCACTACTAAATGTAATTAAACACTTTAAATAAATAGTATACAGTTTTTAACAAGATTAAGTACTCTAATAATACATTTCACCTACATTTATGTAAATTACACACTTCAGTCATTTTTCAAAAATGGTCTTTTATCCTTAGAAAATCTAATAGGCTAATATTCTATGCTGTCTGAATGTATTTATTGTGTTCAGTAATCAGATGCTGGTATACTTGTCAAGTTTATTGCAGAAAATGTGCCAAAAAGGTTAACATTTGGCTTGTAATACATATGGCAGAATAATCCATAATGCATATTCAGTGGTCATTACTACAAACATCCTTCCAATCAAGAAATACTACACTGAGGTATCCCAGACACTGGCACATGACTACACTTGTTAACAGTTATCACTGGAAACTGAAAAATATGGTGCAAGTACCTCTTGGTAGGATTTATATCAGCATTTTGTGACAAAATCTTCATTTTCAAAGTTGTCGTCAACAAAAAAAATATTATGGTGTATACCTAAGTAATATCTGTAGGGCATATTCATTTAATATGCATTTATATGGACTGTTTTGCCTTTTACAAAGTGGCTACATGTCTAATACAGTAAATGAAGTAGATTAAGTAAATACAGCAGGTCAAAATTGAATATGAGGCCTATCATGTCTAATTTTCCCTGAAATTAGTGTGTAAACATTTGTTGCAAATGGCCCCAATTTTGTGACTTTCACCATCCCTCTGACACATTTCTAATAATGTATCATGAATTCAGTCACCATATCTTTACTAAGCCTCCACTTATCATATCTAAAATGCAAAATTTTACAGTTTTAGATTTTTTTGTTTCTCAAAAATTTAAATTTAAGTTTAATATTTAATTAAAAATGAAGTAAAATCTAATGATTGATTTTTTTTCCTATAAATATTTCAAAATCTTTCCAAGACAACACTGTGCAGATAGAACATATGTAGAAGAAAAAATAGCTGCTCATTGTATGAAGAAATTCCAAAATTTGATAAAGTTATTACATTTTGAAGTTGGTGTCCCTCAAGTTTCCATTGCTAAAATTGGCCATGGCAAGGCACTGTGGTAGGTGTTTTAACACAGCCTCTGTATACTCTCAGTTTAAAGGTGACATACCGATACTTACCGAGCATTGCTTTAATATGTATATCATTGGAATGCATTAGTGTGGGCCAGTTTTTAGGGGAAAAAATGGACTGATAGGCCTCAGATTACAGTTATCTTCCCATTTGGTTGTCCAAAATCCGGAAGTTTCACCGCGCAAGTAGTCTGCTGTTTGACTGTGATTATTTCATGGCAGACAGCTATGAAGTGGCAACTGTTTGACTGAAGTGACAGGGGATAGCATGTAGTTTGTAAACATGTGTAACTTGTTGACATTGAAGACTTGTTTGTGGTAATTCCGGCCCATGCAAAAGTAGTGCTTTTTGTGTAAAATGGGTGTACTCCGGCCTGGTTTAGAGGGTGTGTCTGTTTAAACCAATATGCTGGGAGAAAGAGCTGGACAACAGGGGTTGTCCTTTTCAGGGTATGTGTCCCCCATGCAGGCAAAGGTACATACAAAACTTCACGGGCCTGCTGATATTAATAAAAATGTTATAGCCACTAAGGCTATATAGAAACATATAGCGAAATTAATTGTGGTCTGAGGCCAGCTGGCTAAAAATATACAAGGGAAACCCAGCTATATGCTACGTGCACTGCCAATGGTCAGCTGACTTGCACAGCTGGCTAAAAGTATACAAGGGAAACATAGCTGAAGAGCCACAACCGGAAGGGCCTATGCCCAGCCGATCGGTGAACCAAACGTCACTGTAACTTAGTGTAAGTGTCCTTTCTTACACAACATGCATAAGTGCAGGCTTAATTCCTGCTATTAATAACATATATGAATAATATTTACAATTAATTTCTTTGTTAATTACGTCACACTTGTATTTTGCATTCATTTCTATTTCAGAATAGACTTGTTTTACATTGTAGTTTTCTGTTTGCTATTTGATTCATTATCTTGTGCGATAGATTAGATAGCTCTTAATTTAGCGTATCCCTATTTGCATAGACCCAATGTATCTTACTTAGTTTTTAAACACACCAAAAATGGAAGCCACTAACTCCGGATCCATCGTCAGACAAGGTAGCGGGCATAGCCCGACCACACCAGAGAGTATAGCTGAAATTAGAGTGAGATTGAGACAATGATAGCAACCGATAAGATAGTGACAGACTCCCCTAGATCCCCCTGCCCCCTCCATCCCCCTGCCCCCTCCATCCCCCATGACTACCACTGCTGAGGCAGTAAAGACCACCGACTCGCGCAGCACTATTTCAAAAGTGCCGGCCACAGGGCCAGGTAATGACCTTAACATCGACCCGGACATGGAGTTCAGTTCCACAAGACCTCAGATTAGGGCAAACGAAGTAGCTCTTAAATCACTGGACCGCCCTTCCACCCCCTCTCCCTGTAGCTCTGTTAAACACAGAGGATCTCCCAATCTCAGCCAGGAAATCGACTTAGAATCGGATAGCGAAACGGAACTAGATGTTCACCCCGAGGTGATTCTTAATAACAAATACCAAGCCCTAGTCACACCCGCTAGAATTCGCAAAAAGGCATATACCCAAGTCACCCGACATCCCAGGACTCCGACAGGTCATATTTGACGGTGAAAACCCAACATTCTACCAGTATATTTACTGGCAGCATATCGTAGCTAATATCCAGAACGAAAAAACAAAGAACGGGATCACTGATGTAATTTTTCATACCCGGCTTGACAATGGCAAAACCTTTATTAAAGGCCGAGAAGAGACGCTCAAATCTGTAGACATTTTATTTCAACTCACCATAGCTCCATAGTACAGGTTCTACCGGTCACGGTACACCCACGGACGTTGAACATGTTGGCAGAACCAAAAGTCACCCCAGCTACGGTTGCACCCAACATGTCGCCAGTACATTCAAGCAAATCACGGATGATAGTAAACATCTCCATACTGCCAACGGCAACCCCAATAAGGCCCTGCCCCCCCCCCCCCCCCCCCCCCCCCCAAAAAAAAAAAATAACGTTCTTGGACCAGTCAGTACAAACTGATAGTTACGCACCATGATGATGATGATAACTAGTTTAACATGGCCATATACCACTAGGGTTTCAAACACGCCCATCCTGAGTCTGACCTCCGATAAGATTCTATGAATGGTGTGGCTATCCATGTCTGAATTGTCTTCTGGCGCCGGTGTGTCACGATGAGTCCCATCTTGTTCTCTTGCAGCCTGAGTGTGTGGAGCTCATAGTGGCATCCGTCTGGTAGTGGTTTCAGTCCTGATTGGAGAACCTGCCTCTCAGCTTCACCGTATCTGTAGTGTCTCCCTGCACGAAGTTGTGGTACTGTGTCTTCAGTTTTCCCAGGGCTACGTGCCAGTCGTCCTTGCGTGCAGGGGGGGGGGGGGGGGTTTGGCTGTCGGACTGGCTGGACTGTAGGAGATGACGCTTTCCTCTTTCCAGCCACCATCGCACCAACAACAGCAACATGCGGCTCAATGGGAGTGGTCTGTATAGTCAACCGCTGCACTGGAGCAGGCATGGGAGTAGACGTCACGGGAGGCGGCGGCGACTGGGCCATGGCGGTGTCCAGCAAGTCGCTTGTTATGTCCGAGGTCGTTTCGGTTGAGCCGCCCCTGTCGCACGTTCCTTCTTCCTTTCTCCTCTTCTGCTCCTCTTCTTGGTATCCGCATCCCCGTACACCACAGTTCGCCCGTGGCCCAGTGTACGCAATGCAGAACTCCAATAACATTCCAAAGCTTGCCATAAGTCCCCCCAGGTGTGTGTCTGTGTGTGTGTGTGTGGGGGGGGGGGGGGCAAGTTGAGAGAGCACGGCGACACGTCAAACAGCATTGTGATCTAGCAGCAGAATGCACCAGTCAATAGTGAAAGACAAGTGGACCCAACTGAAAGCACGACTTCCGCCACCAAGGTATCTGGCAGTGTTGGCGACATTCCCAGTCTGGAGCTTGACGCGATAAGACGTGTTTGTTTTGCTCCTGGACACTGCACATGCTTTCGTGTGCTCGACTTGGGGATCCTTCATTTTGTTGTTTTTGCCAGTGAAATGAAGTTTTCTATTGGGATGTATGTGGCCATTGGAACTGATTGAACGCTGGAACGCTTCTCGTTTCGACAGCCAGCAACACCAGGTTGGATTCTTTTTTAGCGAGATTCCTTGCCTCCACGTCATTTCTCCGGCTAACTATATCGACTGGTTTCTCCATGACTCGTATGACGGCCATTCTGCAGAACGCCACGGTTGTTCTCATTTAGTCTCTACATGTCCGATCCTGTCCTAGCAGCACTGGAAGATTGACCACCCCACTCTAAGAAGAAAAAGGAAGCGGGGTCAGCCCCTACTACTCTTTTTTCTAGACTTTACTTTGTTTATATTGATACCATCTCGTATCCTCCGGAGTCGGGCCCGTCCGCACCACTATACTAACCCATGATGACTGGACTATACCCTAGTCTGATATTCTCTCTCGTTCAGACAGATCCAGCTTCTCAAAATCTGTATTTCAGCACAGCACTACACCTTCAATGTCTAATGACTGTCAATCTAGGGGTCTTCTTGACGGGATGCAACCCATCTCGTCTCTATAAGCTGTGCAACCAAACGGCCTAAACGAGGCCACTCACGTGGACATATATAAATCGGACTTTAAACTTTTAGACCTTTGTTCCAAATGTTATGTCGAAATTATTATTTTTAAAAATATTATTAAATAGTCCGATCCACTCTTCTTTCTCTTATTTATTTTTGGACTGTCCTTCTAAAATGCTCCAAATTTCGGCCAAGCAGTCAATTTTTTTAATTTTTGGCTTGTAACCTTTTATTATTATTTTTTTTACAAAATTCTATTAACCTTTTTACTAAATTCTGCTCATGTTCAACTCTAACACCCCCCCCCCCCCATCCCGAGTCGGTGTTCGAAACCCTAGTGGTATATGAGCACATTAAATTGGTTATCTATCTATCTAGTGTTGGCGAACAGCTGACTGCGGCCAACCCAACTGAAGGCACAACGTCCGCCGAAATGCCATCTGTCAAAATTATCAACCAGATGACTGTGGCGGACCCTACCGAAGGCACAACGTCCGCCGCGAAGCCACCTGTCAAATCTGACAGCCATACATCAGTCACGGGTATTTCGGTAAGTGCAAAAAGCCACAACAAACCAGGTAGCAAACCAGGACTAGAGCTTCGTACTGGAACTACTACTAGCAATAAAGCAGCTGCTACAAGACCCTTTAAAGCAGTAGTCAACAAACGAGCTAACAGGCCCTATGAAAACCATCAAATACCCAACAGCAGCCAACTTTATCAAAAATAAAACCAAAAAAGTAGTACAGCCAATAAAGAGATCCAAACCAGATAAAAAAAATCTGCCGAAGCACCTAAGAAACTGAAATGCCACTGCTTCTACTCTCCCTCTACCACCAAGCCTACTTCCAAAGCCGCTGGCAATTTGAACAAACAGCCACAAATCCACAGCCAAACACCACCCCCACTCAATCCTCCTCTAACACCCCAACTAACAAAACACCCTGCCACCACTCCTCTAACAAATGGTTGGCCAAACTCTACCCCCTCCCAGCTCAAGCTACTTCTCTTGCTACACTAAAGGCAAACAACCCTCAACTCGAACTCAGAGACGCCACTACTTGGTCCAACGGGTACATACTAGTTACCACCAACACCATCGATGACCATCACATCATCATTCAAGGTCGCCGATATCCCCTCCTTCCATTTGAACGGAAGCCCAATAAATGCCAGCAGTGGGGGCATGGTGCTACCAAATGGCGCAACCATAGAGACCCGCCCACTTGCCATCGTTGCCGCCAAAAGCATGCGAGAAGTTCTTGCAACTCTTCTTGTACTAACCCGATCCAATGCCCCAACTGTCTGAGCAAACACATGGCACATGACACCAGGTGCTATCATTATCAAAAGGCGCTTCGGCAACTAAACAACAGAAAACCTCAAGAAAACCAAACCAAGGAAGCTAGGCCGATATTTAATAAAGCAACTGGTAACACAAACAGTAACCTATGCAGATAAACTTGGATCTACAGACCAAATCCAAGTTAGAGAACTAAAATCTGTCATTGAAACATTAGTTCAAGAAATTTAAACTATCAAAAATAATCTAGGACTTTCGAAAAACTAATTAAATAAACCACTACAACTAAACTAAATTTAATTACGGGACCGCGCAATGGGAGACACGTCTCCAAATGCCCCCAATAATAAATCTAACATAGGAAATAAGGGCCTCAGCATTCTCCAGTGGAATGCTAGAGGCCTCCATTCAATGGGACATGGTGCTGAGCTCACCCAACTGATAAGCACTAGTAACAACAAGCCAGATATCATTTGCATTCAAGAAACTTGGCTAGGCGCTGGCGATAACTCTAAAACAAATAAAATTAAAACTTGTAAAATATTTTAAAATTCTGGTTATACCAGTTACTATGCTCATGGGAAAAATAGCACTAGAGATGGACTAGCCACACTAATTAAGAAAAATATACCACACTTGGAAATTAAAAATCAACCTACTGATAACAACTTAGAAGTCTTAGGACTCACAGTTCAACATAATACTATGCCACTCGACGTTTTTAATGTTTATAACCTTCCAGGAACTGCTCGGAGTGGCCTAACCATTCAAAACTATAATAATCTCATAAATAAAAACAATAATATAATTTTAGTCGGTGATTTTAACTGCCATAACACACTGTTGGGGAATCCTAACACCGACCCACAGGGCGAAATGTTTGAAGAATTTATTAATAATAATAATTTAATATGTCTTAACGAAGGCAGTATCACTTATATATCTGATATAAACAAAAGTACTTCCGTCAACCTCACTTTAACATCAGCTAATATAGGAGCAAATGCTCAATGGGAATTAATGGATACCCTTAATAGAGACAATTTTCCCATTTTAACCAGTTATAGATGCAACGCTAACTTCTCTGAAGATGAAATTTGTATCCCAAAATTTTAATTTTCTAACGACTTGGTTTCAACAGCGACTGCAAGACAAAACGCTAGAGGATAACGTAAACATTGATGACGCCACTTCGAAACTAATAAAATAATAGAACTAGCGGAAGAAATATTCCAAAAACAAAGCCTGACATTAAAAATAAACCAGTTAGTGGGTGGACTGCCGAAATTAAATCCAAATGCAGCTTCAGGAATAGACCGGCCTCGGTGGCGTCGTGGCAGGCCATCGGTCTACAGGCTGGTAGGTACTGGGTTCGGATCCCAGTCGAGGCATGGGATTTTTAATCCAGATACCAACTCCAAACCCTGAGTGAGTGCTCCGCAAGGCTCAATGGGTAGGTGTAAACCACTTGCACCGACCAGTGATCCATAACTGGTTCAACAAAGGCCATGGTTTGTGCTATCCTGCCTGTGGAAAGCGCAAATAAAAGATCCCTTGCTGCCAATCGGAAGAGTAGCCCATGTAGTGGCGACAGCGGGTTTCCTCTCAAAATCTGTGTGGTCCTTAACCATATGTCTGACGCCATATAACCGTAAATAAAATGTGTTGAGTGCGTCGTTAAATAAAACATTTCTTTCTTTCTTCAGGAATAGAATGTGCAAACTCTACCCCCCCCCCCCCCCCCCTCCCCTCCCAGGTAACCAAGATTATCACACATAATAGCTAAAGCAGAAGGGGAAGCGGAAGTTGGTTCGATATTCAACGTTCAACATTCAATATTGAATATTGCTCTGACAGAACAACATTCAACATTCAGTATATCTTTTTGAAAGATGCAATTAACATTCTTTAAAAACTTCAATTCAGATATAAGTGTTTGTCTATGAAAACAACCAATTTAGGATGATTTAGGAATAAACGATAATATGGGATGGCTCGGAAATAAAGCAAAGTGGTAATCCACGCAAAAAATTATTAAAGGTCGCAATTCGAAGATCAGCTCAATATTCAGATTAGACCCACAATTCTGAAACTAAACATAGAATGTTTATCATATGATAACCGAATATTCAGTAGTGCACATCCAATACATATATATAACAAACACGGGGTGGCTCAGGGGCAACTTGCCAAGTAACTCCCCATCAATATAAATCATACACAGTGCAAAATAAAGCTAAGCACAATTCTGAAACTAAACATAGAATGTTTATCAAATGATAAAGAGGTTTTGAGCACTGCACATTCAAACCATATATACTACTCAAAAGAATTTAAGGGTCAGACGATATTTTCGACATTATTTTCTGAATGTCAGTTATATTAGCTAGACCATAATGTCACGCATGGTATTGTTCCATTTTGACGAAAGTGGGTCTAAGCAACCCATAAATGAATTAAAATCCACTGTCATTGACACTGTCGACTAGTTCTAATGGCGAAAACATGCTTACATTTGCACGTAAATTAGGGCGAAAGCGAAAGGTCTGCTAAGTGCCCATAACTTGCTTTTTCACAAAGCGCTTCATTTGCACGCTTTGCATGTGTATTCCATGTTCCCAATGCTGAATTTCCGTATAATTGGAGCTTGCGTTCGTGTACGGTGCACACTCCAAATTCGACAATGGTACGACTTCAACTGACTATCGAAGATTGAGGAAGGGCTATTGCTTGGCTTCAGGATGGCAATACACAAAGAAATGTTGCTCTGAGACTTGGTGTCGGTCAGAGTGTCGTTGGCCGACTGTGGCAACGGTACCAAGCAACGAATTCTGTTCGAAATCGTCCACGTTCGGGAAGACCCCGAAGCACTACAAATAGAGAGGACCGCTACATCACCAATATGGCTCTACGTCAACGCACAACCACTGCACGCCGATTACGTGACAATCTGCGGACTGCGACTGGATCAAACCATACGCAATCGTCTGAGAGCCAATAATCTACGCTGCTGTCGCCAGGCTGTTCGACCACCACTCCTACCACGTCACAGAACGGCACTGGTGCACGCTTCATCTGCGGTGGCAACGTGTTCAGTGGGGTCGAGTGATGTTCACTGATGAGTCCAGGTTTAGTCTCCAGTTCAACGACGGTCGGGTTCGTGTCTACAGACGTCCTGGGGAGGCTTCGCTGACGTTAACGTTAAACAACGTCACCGGTTCGGTGGTGGCAGCGTCATGGTGTGGGGCGGCATCTCTATCCACCACAGGACTCCCCTCTATGTGGTGGATGGCAATCTGAATGGAAACCGCTATCTAAATGAGATTATCCGGCCGTTGGTTCTCCCAGGCCTTCAGCAGATTGGCGGCGGGGCAGTTCTGCAGGATGACAATGCCAGACCCCACCGCGCCAGGGTGGTAATGGACTTTCTCAGACAACAAGGTATCGCCAGGATGGATTGGCCAGCATATTCGCCTGACTTGGCCCCAATAGAGAACGCCTGGGACGAATTAGGCAGGAGAGTTCGGGATAACCATGCCCCTCCGGCCAACCTTCATGATCTGGGTCAACTTCTTATGGCAGAGTGGCAGGCCATTCCCCAAGAGTTCTTCAGACGTCTGATCAACAGCACGAGGCAACGATGTGTCGAGTGTATTCGCGCCAGGGGTGGATTCACACACTATTAAACGGATGTTCTAATGTGTAAAATCCATGTTTGACAACCTTCAACTTTGACAGCATGTCATGTGACTTTCTTGTATACAGTGACGTTTATTTGTGGTTTTTTGTAAATATGGAACAATAAATAAAAATTTTGGTGTAGTTTACATCATCAATCTAATACACTCTGAAACTTATTTGGTTATAAATTTTTGACCCTTAAATTGTTTTGAGTAGGTCTCAGGGCCAACTTCCACGGTAACACCCCATCCATTTATATCGTACACAGCATAACTAAGGGACGCTCGTTTACACTCACACAATTCTGAAACTAAACATAAAAACTGTATGAAATGCTACAGATCGGTCCTGTAGTGCATGCTCTGTGGAAATATGAAGAGTCTGGGGTGGCTTAAGATTTTATTTGAACGTGACGCCCCGTTAAATGTTGAAATTCGTAGATCAGCTTAATATTCAGATTATTCTGAAACTAAACATATAATGTTTATCATATGATAAAGAGGTGTTGAGCAATGCAAATTCAACCCATATATAACAAACTCAGGGTGGCTCAGGGGCAAAAGAAATCAAGGTAATGCCCTATCGATATATATGATACACAGTATAACTACACCACTCTTGTTTACAGTAACTACACCACTCTCGTTTACAGTAGGCTGGTAGGTACTGGGTTCGGATCCCTGTCGAGGCATGGGATTTTTAATCCAGATACCGACTCCAAACCCTGAGTGAGTGCTCCGCAAGGCTCAATGGGTAGGTGTAAACTGGTTCAACTGGTTCAACAAAAGCCATGGTTTGTGCTATCCTGCCTGTGGGAAGCGCAAATAAAAGATCCCTTGCTGTCAATCGGAAGAGTAGCCCATGTAGTGGCGACAGCGGGTTTCCTTTCAAAATCTGTGTGGTCCTTAACCATATGTCTGACACCATATAACCGTAAATAAAATGTGTTGAGTGCGTCGTTAAATAAAACATTTCTTTCTTTCTTTCTTTCCATATAACCGTAAATAAAATGTGTTGAGTGCGTCGTTAAATAAAACACTTCTTTCTTTCTTTCTTTCTTTCTTTCTTTCTTTCTCATTTACAGTAACACAATCTAAAACTAAACAAAGAAAGTTTATGAAATTCTACAGATCCGTCCTCTAGTGCATGTTCTATGGAAATCGTTCATTAATAGTGTGAGAAAAATTAGGAATAATCACTTGTATTCCGAAACCAAATAAGCCAAAGCAGTTTTTTTAAAATTGGAGACCTATAACTCTTTTAAATTGTATATATAAAATAGCTGCTGGTTGCATAGCTAACAGAATTAAAATTGTCCTAGATAAAATAATAAATAATGACCAAACAGGTTTCATTAAGGGAAGATATATCGGAGAAAATATACGTTTAATATATGACATTATGCAATATACCGAAACACACTTTATACCTGGTCTTTTAATATTAGTAGATTTTGAAAAAGCATTCGATTCAGTATCTTGGTCCTTTATAGAAAATGCATTAAATATATTTAACTTTGATTCATCAATTATAAGATGGGTAAAAACTTTGTACAAAAATTCGATGTCGAGTGTAATACAAAACGGTCATATGTCAGAAACATTTAAACTCGAAAGAGGATGTAGGCAGGGAGATCCACTCTCACCTTATATCTTTTTAATTTGTGCCGAAATTCTTTCAATTCTTGTGAGAAATAACAATGACATTAAAGGTATTTCTATTGAAGGCGAAGAATATTTAATAACTCAATACGCAGATGATACTACTTTTATTCTTGACGGGACATCCCAGTCTCTGGAAAGTACAATGGTTTTACTTGATTACTACTCAGATATCTCAGGTTTAAAAATAAATTATACAAAGTCTAAAGCCATTTGGATAGGCAGCAAAAAATATTCTAAAGAAGTATACCATCATACACGGTGGAAGCTAGAATGGGGTGGAAATAAATTTAACCTCCTTGGTATAAATTTCACAGTTAATTTAGATGAAATTATAGATTGTAATTATAATTCGAAAATTAAAGATATGCAGAATGTAATGAAACTTTGGTCAATTAGGAAATTGTCAGTACTTGGAAGGGTTACAGTCCTTAAAACCTTAATAATACCAAAAATCACACATCTTTTAATAGCACTGCCAAATCCACCAACACATATGATACTAGCTCTTAAAAACATGTTTTTTAAATTTATTTGGCAAAATAAACCAGAAAAAATCAAGCGAGATGTATTAGTACAAGATTATAAATATGGCGGTTTAAATATTCCTGATATAGTACACCTTGTTACATCTTTAAAAACAACGTGGATACAAAGAATTTTCCGACAAAGTACAAAATGGGTTACATTATTTGAGTCCACCACAAAGTTACGAACTAAAGACCTTGTTATATACGGAGATTACTTTCTTGTAATTAAAAAGGAAAGAGTAAGAAATATGTTTTGGAAAGATGTTTTGTGTAGTTGGGCACTAGTTCAAAAATATGAAAAGTTACAAACCACTGAAGATATCCAAGGATTGAATATTTGGTATAATACCAACATATTATTAAATAATAAACCATTTATGTATAAGAACTATATTAACAAAGGAGTCATTTTTATTAGCGACATACTGGACGAGGAAGGAGACTTTCTTACATTTGAATCCTTTACCCAAAAATATAACATAAATACTAACTTTTTACATTATGCATCGCTAACAAACGCTGTAAAAGCCTTTTTACAAACACAAGATAGCTTAACTGTAACAGAGTTTAGCAAAATTAAAATACCAATTTTTCCTTTTAAACTGATTTTTCTGTTGAACAAGAATACAACAAGTAAGGTTATGTACAATATTTTGAATAATAAAATCACCACTCCAAAGTCACAAACAAAGTATGCAAGCAAGGGTTTAATATTTGACCATCTTACATGGACAAAATATTATGTTTTACCTTTTAAATGTTTAAAAGACACTACATTAATATGGTTTCAATATCGACTGCTGCACAGAATTCTTGCCACAAATACATTTCTATATATACTCTTCAAAAAAAGAAACGCAAAAGGGTACAAATGGGTTATAACTCCGATTTTATGTTTCCTACCGGTTCATGCTTTGTGAATATAAGGCCATTGCATGTCCCAAACACATTCCCATGGTTACATTCGATAAAACGCAGCTACTGTACAATAAAGTTCCAAAATGTGAATATTCGCAAAAACGCAACCACGTGCAAACCATGTCACCACTGCACGTGCGTTGTCTGCACGTGCAACATGAACACCGACAGTATAAAAGTGCAGGGTGTTCGCTTGCCTGGCCTCTGTATCTGGCCGACAGTTGACAATCCAGGACATGCCACGTCTCAGTGAACCGCAGAGAAACAATGCCATCGGCCGACTAGACGCAGGCGAATCCAGAACGGCCGTTGCCAGGGCATTCCATGTGTCCCCAAGCACCATCTCCAGACTGTGGGACCGTTACCAGCAACATGGATCAACACGTGACCTCCCTAGATCCGGTCGACCACGGGTCACTACCTCCGGGCAGGACCGCTACATCCGGGTACGCCACCTTCGGGAACGATTGACTACTGCCACCTCCACAGCCGCAGCAATACCAGGTTTGCGCAGGATATCCGACCAGACCGTACGGAACCGCCTACGTGAGGTAGGAATTCGTGCCAGACGTCCAGTTCGAGGTGTCATCTTAACACCACAACACCGTCGACTCCGACTGCAGTGGTGCCAGATTCATCGACAATGGCCTCAACTGCGATGGAGACAGGTGTGGTTCAGTGACGAGTCCCGATTTCTGCTCCAACGTCATGATGGAAGATGTCGCGTGTATAGGCGTCGTGGTGAACGTTATGTGGCAAACTGCGTGCAGGAAGTGGACAGATTCGGCGGGGGTAGTGTCATGGTGTGGGCAGCCATCTCACACACTGGCAGAACTGACCTGGTCCACGTGCAGGGCAACCTGAATGCACAGGGCTACATTGACCAGATCCTCCGGCCACACATCGTTCCAGTTATGGCCAACGCCAGGCCTCACACAGCACGTCTCACAACGGCTTTCCTACAGAACAACAACATTAATGTCCTTCCTTGGCCATCGATATCACCGGATTTGAACCCAATTGAGCATCTATGGGACGAGTTGGACCGACGCCTCCGACAGCGACAATCACAGCCCCAGACCCTGCCCGAGCTGGCAGCAGCCTTGCAGGCCGAGTGGGCCACCATCCCCCGGGACGTCATCCGTACTCTGGTTGCTTCAATGGGCAGGCGGTGCCAGGCAGTTGTCAACACACGCGGAGGCCACACCCGGTATTGACTCCAGATGACCTTGACCTTGGTTGTGTGTCCTATCACTTAATCACAATGGACTAGAGTGAATTGTGAACAATCCTGCAACATTTGGTAATTATCGGACTCACCATTCAATAATTAAATTAATTCTCCAAATGTTACAACAATGTGGTTTTGCGTTTCTTTTTTTGAAGAGTATATGATAAACTATTCTGAATCAAATAAATGCTCATTCTGCAATAAACTACCTGAAACTTTACAACATTTGTTTTACGATTGTGACAAGGTACGAGAGCTTTGGAAAAGTTTAGAAAATTGGATATTTCATGAAACGGGATTTCGCATTTCACTAACAAAACATTTAGTGATTTTTGGGATGATTGATGGAAAAATGGCCCAAAATATAAACTGGTTAATAATTAATACTAAATACTATATTTATACGATGAAAATACTTAAAAGAAATTTATGTATCAATGCGATTAAAGTTATTCTACGTAAAAAATTTCAAATAGAAAAAAATATATATTTAAAAAATTGCGAATATGATACATTTTATAACAACTGGTCCAAGTGGCTTGATCTTCTAGCTTAAACAAAATACATATTGACACAGACGTATACAATTAACAAACTATATTCTTTAAAAAAAAATCGGTCTTTTACTCCATCCAAATGTTTATTTCTAGCGTTACACACCTGTACAAGCACTCATCTAGTTCCTTTATCTTCTACTTCTCATTTCCTTTCTTCTCTTTTTCCTTTTTCTACCTCTTTTCTACTGTCTTCTTTCCTTCCAAACTTTCTTTTATTTTTGTCTCTCATTCCTCAGACCAAATGTTATTTAGAAATAACGTATGGGCGTGTCAACTTAATGTTTGAGTTTATTCTGAGACTTATTCTGACAGGGGTGAAACTCGTCCTCGCAATGTAAAGTAGGCCCCTGACACTCCCCTCAGATTTTCCTCTTATATTCTTTACATTTCTTTTTCTGTCTGCTTATCATGTGTTTTATAATTAAATCTGTGTTCGCTTTATATTCCTATTTATTATTTTGACTTTATTTATCTTATAGTTTCTTCTTTTTTGTTTCCTGCCTGTGTTGTAGTTTCCGTTTTCTTTCCAGTTTATCTATCTTATTTCCTTGTCTCTGTCTAGTTTGTTTGTCTTTCTATTATCTTATTGCTATTTACTTTTTCTACCTCCTATTTTCACGTCTCTTTTTTTTCTCTTCCTTCTGTTTATCGAAAACAAGGCAAACAAAAGGAAGAGAACATAGACGAGTGAAAATAGGACTAAGAAAGAATGAATAGAAGATTAAGAGAAAATAAAAGTGTCAGAGATCAGGATAAAGGGAAAGGAAAACTAAAAGGAAGAAAGATGGTCAAATAAAAAACGAAGATAATATAGAAGACAAACAGAAAAAAAGAGAGCAGGAAAGTGAAAATGAAAGATAAGAAAAGTAAATAGCAATAATATAACAGAAAGACAAACAAAATAGACAGAGACAAAAGGAAATAAGATAGATACACTGGAAAGAAGAAAGAAAAACGAAGAAAATTTAAGATAAAACCCCCACAAAAGAATAAACAGAAAGATAGGAATATAAAGCGAAAATAGATATAAAAAACAAAGGAAAGTAGATAGAAAAAAGAAAGAAGAATGTAAATGTAAAGAACAAAAGAGAACAATGTTGTTGGGTTTTTTTTTGGGTTTTTTTTGGGGGTTTTTTTGTTAATGTTTCGGGGACACCCAAACATGCCGGGTACTCCATTTATTTACAAAACAACGTCACACATTCTGTATACATTAAACGAATTATTTGACGAAATTAACCGGGTCTCATTGAAATAAAATTTAATATATATACATACAGGTCAAATCAGTTTTGAAACATGAAAAAAAAGAAGAAGATATTATTATCATGATTTAAAAGTAATAATAATTTTATACCCGGTTAACTTGAAACATCTTCATTTTATAATAACATTTGTAATTCGAAGGCATCCGTGCACGTTGCAAGGATGTCTTCGTAGCACCAATATTTTAGAAATGTTTCTCTTCTCTGTGGCTGCTCAACTGCAGCAGAATATTCAGTTTCTAGACGATTTTTGACATAACATTTGAAAAGTGCCATTTCATTACATGGTTTATTTTCTTTTAGCATTTTACGAGAGGCCCAAATTGTTTTAATTACTTTACTCCAAAGAAAAATTCCCAAGTTCGACGCATTATTGCCAACTTTATGTGATATACCGAATACAATTATAAATGCATTTAACTTGAAATTAGATTCAAAATGTTTTTGAAAAAGATATTACACATCGTTAATAAATTGTTTTGTTTTCGGGCAGTGGAAAATGGCGTGTAAGACTGTGTCGACGTCATTGCATTCAAGACACACTGGCAAGGACACAATCTTCCAATCACAAAGGTGTTTCCTTGCTGCAAATGACGTTATGAATTATTTTGTAAATTATATCAAAATTCCAATTTTCAATTAACCCAGAATGGATGGTTTTTCAAACATGTTTCCAAATTAAGTTTTCACCAAACGTTTTTCCCCATTTGGCCTTTCACAATACGTCTTTATATGTTTTCGATGGCATGACCGTATACAAGTCCTTCGTGGTCGCGAACTGTACGTCGGCGAGCGTCTCGTCGGTTTCTAGTAGAAAGATGGCGTCTAACTCGCCATCGTAGCCATTGTCGAGGAAAATTTTCCTTTATGTCTGTGTAATGTCTGCGAAAAATCGCGCTGTCGAAAGTCTTTCGTCCCCAAATGTCCCTAACTAAAATTAATCGTGCTCCTATCAGTCTGCTCTTAGTCGTGTTTTGTGGTATGTACTTATTGTCGTGTAGAGGTTCGTCCAAGATTTGCTGAACACTCTCTGTATCACGTTTTAAGTGCATGAAATGAAGTCTGAAATCATTATGTCAATTTGTTTAGCATATATTTCTGGTAGTTCGATTACGTTTGATAAATACCAAATTCCGCTAGCAGCCAGTGAGTTTACAACAGTTACTTTACCATGTAGTGTTAGTTTTCGTTTACTCCAAATATTTAAAAGTAATTTAATTTTTGCTATTTTTGGCTCCCAGTTATCTTTAGAAACATCAATATTGCCGAAATAAAAACCAAGTATTTTGATTTTTTCATTGGTCCATCTTATATCAAGTGGAGTGTCTTTCTCGTACCTAAGTTTACCCATTAAAAACCCAAGACTTTACCTCCTGATGCACGTTCATAAATTTCTAGAAGTAAAAATAATTTCTTTACTGAATTAAAATCTGAAAGTGTTGCGTTTCCGTCATCAGAATATCCTACCCATTTACTTTCTAGACCATCTGGTAATTTAATTTAATTAATTTCCGACTCCACCCGAACATCTTCCGTTAAAGTTTCTGCAACTAAAATATACAAAAGAGTGCTGATTCAATATTGGTATAACACATTTTTATCATGTTTATAAAGTTAGGCCCAAAGTTAAATTTTCGTAACACTTTAAAAAGAAAATCCCATTCCACCCTGTCAGAAGCTTTTGTTTGATCTAATGAAATAATTAACCCTGGAAGATCATTGTAGTTAACAACATCTATTAAATCCCTTATCAGTGCCGCTCCATCATGAATTGATCGGCCTTTAATACCACATTTTTGCTTTGGATGTATAATAGTTGGTAAAATGTCCCGAACTCTTGAGGCCAAAATTTTAGTAAGAATTTTGTAATCACAATTTAATAAGAAAATAGGTCGCCAGTTTTTTAAGAATCTTTTGTCGTTCCCCTTCCAAATTAAAACAATGGCACCACGGCGCATGGTTACACTTAACTCCCCTTTTTTGAAGCCATCATTAATAACTTCGACTAAGTCGTTGCCAATTACGCTGAAAAAGGTTCGATAAAACTCTGCCGTCAATCCATCACATCCCGGGGATTTCTCATTGGCAAAGGATTTAATAGCGATTAAAGTTTCCTCAAATGTTATCTCCCCTTCAATTGAATCCCGGTCTTCGTCTTGTCTTGTGTTGTCTTGTGCCAAAGTGTCCGTCTTTTACGATTGATACAAATGTTTATAAAAATTAGTTGTCTCTTTTAGAATATCTTCTTGTGATTCAATTAATTTCCCGTCGTCAGTTAATAAAGAATGCATACTTATTATTAGCTTCTGTTTTTCTAAGTTAACAAAATAAGACGTGCATCGTTCACCTTGTTCAATTTCCTCAACTTTAGCCCTGATTCTAGCTCCCTGTAATTGTTTTTGTTCATACTCTAAAATTTTATTCTGTACCCTAATTAATTCATCCATCTGTTCCTGTTCTGCTAATTGTGTTAAGTGCTGTTCAGTGTGTTTCAAGTCTTTTATGTACCTCCGTTCTTCCCTACGTTTCTCCCTACAATAATCAATAGTTAAAGTTTTAATTCTCTTTTTACCTAAATCCCATCAAATTAATAAATTATTATAATCACCCTTTTTTAATCGCCAAGTTTCCCAGAATATAATTCTGTATAAGATTTATCTTTTAAAATGCTATTATTAAATACCCACAAGCCAGGCCCTTTCGTAATTGTTTCATAACTAACAAGTTCTGTCCAAACAAGTCTATGGTCACTATAAAAGCACGGGCTGACGCCAAAAGCCAAAAGCCCCCTAAAAAGCAGATACCAAACCGCAGCAAACTTTCTAAGAGCAAAATCAACCAAAAATGTTCAACCAACAAAAAAGATCAGGAATGTTAAACCGACAGCAGCGCCAACAAAACCAACACCTGGTGCCCAATCACCCGCAAGTAAGTCAACTCCCATATATCCATCTCTTTCTCTTCTACCACCCCTCCTCCTTCTCTCACTCCCTCCACCCCCAACCCACTCCTAGCTCCCACCTCAGCCCCCCAAACCTCTGCACCCACTACCCCCACCCCACTCACAACCTCTAACACTACCCCCTTTCCTACACCCACCACCACCATCCCTACCCAAACCCTACCTAAAACCCCCAAAACAACTGAAAACCCAGGCAATAGCCATAGCATCCCATCCAACAGTAAATGGCTAGTTAGACTAAACCCACTCCCACCCCAGGAAACAACTAGAGTAGCACTTCAAGCGGGAAATCCCCAGCTAAACATCAAAGACGTCATAGTAGGGACAAATGGGTACCTACTAGTCACAACTTCTGTCGCCACCAGCCGCTATATCTACATCCTAGGTCGCCGACACACGCTCCTGACGTACGATCTTAAACCTACTAAATGTCGCCACTGCCAACAATGGGGCCATGGAGCCAACAAATGCCGCAGCCATCGAGAACAACAAACATGCTACAGATGCGGCTAGAAGCATACAAGGAGCTCCCGCAACTCCCCCTGTACCCGCCCAATTCAATGCCCTAACTGCTTGAGTCGGCACATGGCCCATGACGACAAATGCCACTACTACCAGAGGGCACTACGGCAGCTAAACAATAAAAAAGTACTCATAAGCCAACCAAAAGAAAACCTCATAAAACCAGTCCCTGTAACAGCCAATATCTCCTACGCAGACAAAGTAAAAACAAATGAACTAACCCAAGTCGGTGAATTAAAATCAATGATTAAAACTCTATTTATTGAAATAAACAACATTAAGAACAAACTTACAAGCCAAGAAATGCTTATTGAAACTAAAACTAGATAAAATAAACCAAAACCTAAATTAACTACGGGATCGAATATGGGAGACAAGTCTCCATACGCCCATACTCATAAACATAACTCAAATAATAAGGGCCTTAGCGTTCTCCAGTGGAACGCTAAAGGCCTCCATTCAATGGGACATAGTGCTGATCTCATTCAACTAGTTAGGAACTTCTACCAAAAATAAAGTTAAAAATAACAATAAAAATAATCTAACCAAACCATTCAAAATACCAGGATATACGAGCTATTTCAAAAATAGAGAAACCAATACTAGAGGAGAACTAACCACACTAATCGAAAATAATATACCCCACTTAGAAATAAAATTCCATACACCAAACAATACTAACTTAGAAGTCCTCGGCCTAACAATCCAGCCAGCATGATACTAGGAGTATAGACGCCATTAACGTTTATAGCCCGCCAGGATTAGAGCACAATAAACTAACCCTAAACGACTATAATAAACTTATCAACTCAAACAATAAGGTAATCATAGTAGGAGATTTTAATTGCCATAGTAACTTATGGGACAGCCCCACCACAGATTTCCAAGGCGACATTCTAGAAACCTTTATTAATAATAACAATTTAGTCTGCCTAAACGACGAAAACATCACCTTTGTCTCTGATATCAATGGAAGCACTTCAGCCGTCGACCTAACAATTACTTCAAATAATATAGGAGCTAACTCAAACTGGGACCCCTGCGCATGCTGTAACCTCACCGTGGTGCAGGGGTGTAACATTTTCTTTGAAAATGGCCAATACAGCACAAAATTTAAGTTTTTGCACAGTTCTTTACACTGTTTTTGTTTAAATCTTGAATTTTTATATTGATGTTGATCATCACTTCATTTATTTCCATTACCATAGTTTGACACCCAATAGCCGATTTATTTTTCGTGCTGGGGTGTCGTTAAACATTCATTCATTCATTCATTCATTCAAACTGGGAAGTCTTGGAAACTCCTAATAGTGACCACATGCCCATAATAACTAAATATAACTAATGAATCTTTCACAGAAGAAGAAATATTTACCCCTAAATTTAATTTCTCTAAAGCAAACTGGGTAGGATTCTCCAAAGAATGCCTAAAACTTAAAGTTAATACTGAATTAAAAGTAAATGAAGTCACTAGTGAACTCACTAATAACATTCTAAAAATAGCTGAAAAACACATACCGAGCAGAAGGTTCTCCTCCTCATCCAAAGCATCTTCTTGCAGGTGTTGCTCCTCCTCAAACATCATGGTGACTGGCACAGGAAGGCATCTGTATCCCATATATATACACATCAGGCTACGTGACAAAAATAAATAAATATATATATAAATCGTATGGATGTCGTATCGCGGTCTTGTACAGTCGTATGACATTCGTATAGGTCGTACTGAAGTCTTGTTAGGTCTTATGGCCATCGTGTTGACATCGTGCTAAGTCGTGTCACAGTCGTAACCAGTCGTATACAAGTCGTATTGCCACCATATAAAGAACGTACACCATCGTAATGCGCCGTATGACTGTCGTACACATGGCACATATTTGCATATTTTCTACGATGCTCCACAACCATGCATGACCTTAAGGTCGAGCTTGGTCGTGTTAAGGTCCTGATAAAGGTCGTGTATGTGGGAAAGTAGCTTTAGGGGTGGTGTTATCGCTATTTAACAAGATCCGGAGAGAGGGATCTATGCCCGAAGCATGGAAACATGCTGAATGCTTTAGTCTCCCTAAAGCAGGCAAGGATCACTCTCTTCCAGGTAGTTACAGACCGATAACGCTCACGTCACACCTATGTAAAACCTTAGAAACCATTATAAATAAACGACTTAACAACTACTTAATAGAAAATAACCTTATAGCAAATACCCAAAGTGGATTTACAACTAAACACTCCACCATTGATCAAATAGTCAGACTACAAAATACCATTAATGACGCTCTCAGAAAATCTAATAAAGTAATAGCCATATTTATAGATATTGAAAAAGCTTTCGACATGATATGGAGACAAGGTGTACTAACTAAACTTAAATATAAAGGAATAAAAGGGAACATGTTTAACTTTATTAATAACTTTATACATAACAGATCTATAGCAGTCAGAGTAAACGGCCAGTACTCAGAAAAAAACAGATACACTAAACAGAATACCACAAGGTTCGGTCCTATCACCAACCTTGTTTAACATATTTATAAATGATCTAACCACGGCGCTTAACGCCAAAGAAAAACCAAACCAAGCTTCACCTCTAAATACAGCACTATTTGCCGATGACTGCGCCATCTGGCGAACAGGCAGAATAACCTCAGCTCTCTGTAAGAAAATGCAATTAGACATGGGCCCTAACCTGGGGATTAAATTATCCGAAGCTAAAACTCTATTTATGATCTTTAGCAAAAACAATATTACAGAAAAATGTCAGTTAACTTCCAACGGTAAGCTAATACCCAGAGTTAAAGAATTTAAATTTCTAGGAGTCATCTTTGACTCGAAACTAACCTTTCGACCACATATTCTAAACTTAGTTAACCCACTAAACCTACTTACGGCTATATCAGGCACGAGTTGGGGAGCACAAACTGAGGCAATGCTCATGGTATACAAAGCCTGCATACTCTCCATACTCGACTATGGAGCACAAGCCTACAGCAGCGCCTCCCCATACTTACTACATAAACTAGATGTAATTCAAAACCAAGCTCTTAGAATAATCGCTAGGGTACCCGCTAATACTAATGGACAAAATTTAGAGTCAGAATTTAACATCATGCCACTGGACCATCGTAGAAAACTTCAGCACCTTAAGTACTACCTTAAGTTCACTCGTTAGATCATGAACACCCAGTGCAGGAACTTATCCCAGTCGCTGAAAAAGCAGGCATAATCTTAAAATCCAATATAAACCTAGGCAAATCCTTCGCTACTACAGCATATAATATAGAAACCGAAATAGGAATTTACGATATACCAGTGGCAATGCACACCCTAAACCAACCAGTGTATTGCCACACACCTTAACTAATTAAAACAGCTTCAGATAAAACCCCTTTTCCACCTTTCAAAAAAATTCTATACAAAGTCTGTGCCAACGAAAACTACCCGGTGCACACCCACATCTTCACAGATGGATCCAAAACCCCAGATACTGGCAGGGTTGGATATGCATTAGTAGAAGAAAAAATTACCTGGCATCCTAAATTAATAAAAATTGCTAGGCTGTCAGAGAATCTTTCAGTTTATACAGCAGAACTGACAGCCATTCTAGAAGCACTAAAATGGATCAAAAACCACAAGTACTCAAAAAGTGTAATCTTTTCCGATAGTCTCAGCTCCATCCAATCCATTCAATCTAATAGAACCACTAGAACAGATATTATCTCAGCGATCTATAGAAAACTAAATGAACTAAACCAACTAAACCTAGACGTAACAATTGAATGGGTCCCAGCTCATGTAGGTATTATGGGTAACGAAATAGCAGATTATGGGGCAAAAAAAGGCACTTGCCATCAACATAAAACATAAACAATCTATCCCACTAGGCAAAGTTGTGACAAATAGGGGTATAATAGTGCAAAATTTGATACTAACATGTCACTTTGCATACAGATAGGTTAGTATGTGTAGAGTAAGATTTGACATAGGACCAACCTGACAGCGCCCCCTATTGGTCAGGTGACGTCATAATTCAAGATGGCTACCGTCACTTACATTTTGCATGGATTACCTTTTTGTGCATCACTTTTGACTGCTGAAACCTTAAAAAAGATTATTGAGAACCTTTTCCATTTAAAAGGAATATCACTCCCATATTAATACACCTTATTTTTAGTCATGTCGGGGGGGGGGGGGGGGGGGGGGGGGGGGGGGGGGGGGGGGGGGAGCGGAATTGCCAATAACATATATCAACTCTTCAGATGAACTTGAAACATTTGATCCTGTCTCAGAATCATCCCCATGGCTTAATATGGTAGAGAAATGTGTAAATCATGATGTCTCAGAAAACATCCCTGTGGCTTGGTCTGCCTTCCATGCCAACAAACAGAACTGTAAACAGACCCAAAGGTGCTCTTCCACAATGCTTCCACTTCTACATGAATATGTACAGTCACCTGCAATGGTTCGACATGCAATAGACATCATAAAGGCATCACTTTCAAAGTTAAATCCTGATCAGCCCGTTATTGTTACATACGATGAACCCGTATATGCTGTAGCGAAGCAGATCCAGTGGTTACTACCTTCAGAATATGGTGAAGACAAAGTGATTGTTATGATGGGTGGATTGCACATAGAGATGTCAATGCTTAATTTGATTGGGAAATGGTTAGAAGGCAGTGGATGGTGCGAAATGTTAACAAAAGCAAATATTACCTCTTCTGGAAAAGCTGATTAATTTCTCAAAGGTTCCCATGTGAAACGTGCAAGATATGCATATCAAGTGTCTGTGGCATCTTTGCACATCGTACTCATAAAGGCTTGGCAGAATTATGAGAGAACCAGTGAAAACCCATTGCATCTGAGTGAGTGGATTAAAATGGAGTGTGATAGGTCTGTCCAGTTTCTTTACTGGTATAAGGTCATCGAGTTAGAGCTGCTGCTCCTGATGTTTATACATAGTATGCGGCAGGCCAACTTTGAGATGTATGTGGATGCCTTGTCTCAAATATGTCCATGGATGTTTTCATTAGACAACGTTCACTATGCAAGGTGGCTACCAGTCTTTGTAAAACTTTGAGAGAGTTGAAAGTAAAACATCCAAATGTGAACGAGGAATTCATGAAAGGGAAGTTTGTTACACTGAAGTCTACTAGAGCATTCGCATGTCTTCCTGATGGCCAAATCCATGAACAAAATAACAGGGATATCAAAATGGATGGAGGTGCTGTAGGTTTGTTTGCTAGTCCAAATGCACAAATGGTTGGTGGACCAGAAATTGCAAGAATAGTAAAGGAGTTTGAGGAGGTAGCTGGCATTGGATACTTTGGTGAAATGCAAGATAGTCATCATGAAGACAAGGCATTTGAGAAACGTTTACAGAATAATGTGAAAGATCTTGTGGAAGCTTTTGAAGATGGAGAAAATATCTTCGATGGTGATGACAAGTTAATCTCATTGACGACAGCACAACTCATGAACAAGAATGCAACTGAATCGGTAAGGAATGCTTTAGTAATTGGCAAGGAACAGTACACCAAATATGTCCAAGAAAGATTAATTGACGGCAAAGCATCAGTTCATGACATCATTAAGAAAAACAAACTCCAAATTTTTAAAGAAAACAATACTTACATTGTTCCAAAGATGCAATCTAAGGTAAATTCACTCACAAAAGACTGTTGACTGTTTTCACAGATGTTCACTGCATGCCAGACACGTCAAGGAGACTTGTCAGCCTTCTTCAGCCATGAAAATCATTCCTATCCACCATCAATTTCAGAATATGGAAAGCTTAGAAAAGGGAGTAAAGCAGATGTCATGGGTTGCTTACAAAGTTGCTGCACAGTCCAGTATTATGTGCCAGAGGCAACTGCTGTGATTACCGATGGTCCTGCATTGGTGCACATGATAAAACCTGGAAATGCCAAAACCTTTGAGGACTACAGCCATTTTTTTGGAAGTCTGTTGCAGTACAGTCACATTCATCATCACGAGTGGATGTCTTCGTTGATAGGTACTATCCAGATAGTTTAAAATCAGATACAAGAGAAAGGCGTGGATCAGGGAAGAGGTACAAGGTGTTACCATCAACTAAAATCCCTATACAGTGGAATTCACTTCTTCAAGTTGATGAAAATAAAATGGAATTATTCAGTTTATTGGCTGAAGAACCAGCAAAGATACAGGAGAAGTAAGTCTTATGTACCATCTTCGATAAAGTAATCATACAGCCACCATCGTCAGTTGACACAGAAGGGTTGTCACCTTGTGGACAGAAAGAAGCGGATAAAAGACTGCTTTTACATTCCAAATATGCTGCTAGTCTTGGCCATAAGAAAATCATGATCAAAACTGTGGATTCTGATGTTGTTGTTCTGGCAATATTTGCTTTTGAAGGCTTGTCAGTGGATGAGGTTTGGATAGAGTTTGGAACTGGTAAACACAAGCGTTACATTCCAATTCATGAGTGCTCTCAAACACTTGGCTCAGATATCTGCTTGGCAATTCCATACTGGCATGCTTTCACAGGCTGTGATACTGTGTCTGCTTTTGCAGGACGTGGCAAAAAGACAAAATGGGATATATGGAAGGTATTTCCAGAGGTAACAGACACATTTAAATCTCTGTCTAACTGCCCAACAGACATTTCTAGTCAACAAATGGCCATGGTCGAGCGATACACTGTTTTACTATATGACAGAACAAGCTTAACTGATAAAGTCAATGAATGTCGTCAGGTACTTTTCGCCAGGAAAAAGCGACAGTTAGAAAATATACCACCAACTGAAGCAGCCCTTGTGCAACACACAAAGAGAGCAGCTCTGCAAGCAAATATTTGGAAACAATGTCTTGTACAGAATCCAACAGTACCTGAAATCATCGATTGTGGATGGAAAAGAGTTCAATCTGGGTTTGTTCCTCTATGGACATTGGTGCCTGAAGCTTCTACCCATTGTCAAGAACTAATTCATTGCAGTTGTAAAAGTCGATGTGAGAGATGTAAATGTGTAAAGTCATCTCTGCCTTGCACAGACTTATGCTTCTGTCAAGGCCATTGCTCACGACAGGATGTACATGAATCTGACTAACAGTATACTACTGACAATATTTACTTGGACAATTTTAATGTTGAGTTTATTTGATGTTTAAATGCCACAAGACTTTCCAAAAACTTAAAAACAATAATGAAAAATAGTATTCCTTTATGATAACACTTGTGAGATGCACCTTCTGAATATCAAACTTGAGGTAACTCATTTATAATATGCGATTACAAATTATGGTGGCCATTTTGAATATTGTATCTTATTACATTTTGCAGTTCACATATCCTTTATACAATTTAGGCATGAAATATGTAATCTAAAACAATATGATCAACTTAAAATTGATTTTATTAACAATTTTGACAATTTCACTATTGACATGTGGCCGCTATTTTAAAATTTTAGTCATGGCGGCCATATTGGATTGCAAAAACATTTTTATCAAACTGATCATCCTTACTTACATATAAATTTATGTTTAAATTTCTCAAATCGCCCAATAATTAGTCAGATAGCGAAATGTTCGTAATGAACCCCCTACAGTGGGCGGCCATCTTGGATTATCACGTCACCTGGCCAACAGGGGGTTCTGTCAGTTTGGTCCTATATCAAATTTTACTTTACAGATGAGTACCTAATTGTATGCAAAGTGGCATGTTAGTATCAAATTTTGCACTGTTCTACCATAACTTTGCCTCACTATAATCTCAATAGCTAAAAACATTACAAGATATGAAACACTATCTCCTGGACTGCCCAATGCATAACAACCATAGAATGCACCTACTAAAAATACTTAACATTAGCAACCCTGCCACAATAATACCAAATATCCTATTACAACCAGATAAAAAAAACTAAAAACTAAATCTTTCAAGTGCTCTATCAATTTGTGCAGTCTTCCAAGCCAAAGCTATAAACCAACTGTCACCCCTTCAGCCATTGGAAACGGAGTTGCCACCATGTTGCACTCGACCACGATTAGCATTCCTAACCAGTGGTTGAACACCAGACAGGGGGCTATAAAAATAGGGAAAATAAACAAGGAAAAGCTAGCCGTCTAATTAACCAAAATAAACATAACTGCCACCACCCACCCTCAGAAGAGAAGTTGCCACCCTGTTGCACTCGACTTGATTAGCACTCCAATTCGGAGGGTGATTCTGGTGGCAGGATAGCTAACCGATAGTACTAAAACCTAATATGTTAATTTACGCTCCCACCTATTCAACTGACGAGAGACTGTTATGTTATATAAAAAAAAAAATTTTCATAAAAATATTTTTTTTAAAAATATGCATGCTGTAAATAAGTTCCAAGTAGCAATTGATATCCTCAACCAGAAATCCAAGCAAGGTCACCAGGATAGAACTCTAGGATAAATTCTACCATCTCTTTTACAGAAACATCAAGTGAGCGATTTTAGCCAATCAACGACCAGGAACTGTACATAAACTGAGGACTGTTCAATAAAATATATCAAAATGTTATTGCGTTCTTAATTGTATGTATGTATGGTAGTAGATACAATTCCTTCCACAGCAGACTAAGGTGAGTGATAGTTACTACACCAGAACAGACGACTGACATTAAAAGAAAACAAGAAACAAGATACAAGTAAGATTAGCTAACGAAGTTATATAAGTACACTAGATACTCATAATTCCCTAGGGGGGCCTGGGTGGGACGGGGAGGCATACCTATCGATACTCGTGTGTCTGTTATGAATGAATCGTACCTACTACCTAAAAACTATTATATGCAAAGCACTAGGCTTTTTTAAACTACACTCATACTATAAGGGAAATCCCCTTCAAATTAGATAGCCAGAGTAACTAATAACCCCCCACCTCCTTACATTCACTATGCAATTCAAGGAGGGGGGGGGGGGGATGGGTGGCTTTGATCAGCCGTTGGAAACATAGAATAAGGACTCAATACAGTAGGAACAACCTTAACACAAAATGTGAGGTAAACACGAACACGGCATGCACTTTCAACATATCATAGGGTGCATTGACTCGAGTCTCCCCTGGGTTGTCATGCCACGATCAGAAGAGATCAGGCCCTTTCTAAGGGCCCTACGGGCAACCTAGGGACACACCCTACAGCACCAAGAAGGTCATAATAAAGAGCTACTCTCGGAATACTAAAAGCAAAACCTATTAGCTCTCCTCTCTATTTCAATTAGAACGACCATAAAAATTGTGCCAAATTTCCTCCATGAAAATGCGCACCACTTTCTCTTCGGATATAATCCTACGGGACATTCAAAATTCCATAGCACCAATAACACCCCGCCTGTCACCAACATTTGGACTGCTGGTGCTCCCTTGCACTTGTCAGTGCAGGCGTGCCTTCTCTTACCCCGCCCCCCCCCCCTCCACCTTTCCTGTCCTGGACAGAGAGATCCGGCCAAGGCCGGTCCCTGTGCCCAGTATAGGCGTGCACTACAACAGCTTGCTCTGAATGTGCACGTAAAACCCTTCTCTTCTTCTTTCTGTTTGTTTCAGGTCATGCAGCAAATTAATTGACACGAAGATTTTATCAATGCGTATATATGTTTTGTTAGCTTTGATGAGATGAGTGAATGATTGTTTGTCTGGATTGCTATTTGTGAAAGAGTCGGAAACATGTCACGTAAACCATATTTGGCACCAACCATGTACAATTAATTATAAATTGAATCACCTAAAAAATTTTTTTATAAAAAATTAATTACTTAAAATATCTCCATAAAAGAACCCCAGATACGAGCTCTTAGCGGAAATTGCCGATCTTTAATGAGCAAGGCGATCACGTGGTCCGTGACGTCAGAGACGAGACGCTTGATCTGAAAAGCCTTACACTTAGCATTAGTCGGTACCGCTCACAAAGAATCCAAGACTAGCAGAGCTTACCAAAAAAAATGAATGTTCGTTCGCAAAACATTTTGCCATATCAGTTTGAGCCGTTGGTAAATGAAGAAAGACACATATTTATTAACAACAGTGATACGGAAGAAGAAACGGATAGCGAGTCGGAGGGTGGAGACACCGATGGTGCCAGGCCCATACCAGACGGCAGATTTGGCGATCTTGGCTGGTAAGTTGTGGACGGTAATGACTATTAGTAGGATTACCTACCTTTTGTTTGTACCGCTTGTACGCGATTTTTGTATTACGTTTGTCATTTATTATACTTCTTTTATTTCTGTTGAAGTTGAAAATTAAATGAATACGCGACATCAGCGTCGGTTGTCAGAACCTTCAAACGGTGTCCGACCACGTATACGGTATAGGGCCTAAGTTATATAAGTTATACTGTTATAGGACAATTGTTTTTTAAATTGCACACAACAATAGTATTTTTGTTAGTCCCAAAACATTTACTTTTGTTCTTACGTGAACCCAAATTGAAATTATTTACAATTTAAATTTTTCTGAAAGAAAGCCTTTTCCCCACCCCATCGTTTGTTGCTTTTGTTAGTTTTTTTTTTATTTTTAAATCATATATACATGTATTCAGTGTCTCTCCCCCCCCCCCCCCCCCCCAATATATAAAATTTGGGGTGGGGAGAGGGAGGCCATGCCCCACCCCATTCTTATCAAACCTTTTTTTTTTAAAGTAAGTTAGTTGTTTTTTAACGACACCACTAGAGCACATTGATTTATTAATCATCAGCTAGCCTATTGGATATCAAACATATGGTCATTTTTTTTACAGTTATTAAGGCAGAGCCGGAATATAGACCTTGGGTTGGGTCTGGGCACTTCAGGTTCGGGGGCCCCTCACCATGCAAATTAAATTACATGACAAATAAAAAAAAAAATCCCATTAGTAGCAAGTGAACTTTGTGTACCAACCCACAAACAGGATAGCACATACTACAGTCCTTGATATACGAGTCATGGTGTACTGGATGGAAAGAAAGAAGTGTTTTATTCAACATATTTTATTTACGGTTATATGACGTCAGACATTGGTTAAGGATGGATGGAAAGAGAAGTAGTCCAATGGGCAATCCTAAACCGACAGTGCATGAGACCAGTGGGTTATGTCCCACCCATTTTTACAAATAATTACACACATACATATTGTAGGTCCCCTCCCCACTCCAATATAAAATCCTGGCCAGTTTGCATCAATTTGAATGTCCTTTTTTTTCTTTTCTTTTTTTCTTCAAATTAAACATTCACAATATAACACTAATTTGCCCTGCTAACACATTTCATAATTTTCTGGCACAATGCCCCCAAACCCCTTTAGAGATTTCAGTCCCTTTGGAAACTCGGATCATTTGCCATCTGAAAACTCACGAATCCTTTTTAAAATGTTGTAATGACTGGATCCACCTCTGTGCTGTAATATCGGTGCTCATTTTACTTTTGAGTGCTCAAACAGCTTGTGGGTATGGAGTATTAAGTTAGTTTTGAGTGCTTACCCGAGAATCAAACCACCTCAGTGTACCCACCAAAAATGGTGACATTGTTTAATTTACTTCAATTGCCGAAGAAGCAAATTCAAAGAATACTAGTACCTCAAGATGTTTGCAGGCATTTCTGGTTTTCAGTAGGTCATGATAAAATAATAATAACAAATGATGATAAAATAATAATTTATTATTTGGACATGTATATAAATATTAATTACCCCCCCCCCCCCCCCACACACACACACACAAACACGCGTAATTAACTAAGGGCTGTTCCATGAAAGATGGAGGGTGTCCGGTTTTAGATACCCACCACCCACAAAATAAATATGCTTAAATCATGTATGCATAGAAAATTATACATCACCAGGTGTAAAATAGTTATTGTGCTCTCCCACCTGTTGGATCAATTGTGGAACATCCCTAAAGAATTAATATCATATTCCTATGAAGTCTGGGCTTTAGATTGCAACGAAGCTAAGGTGATAAATGCTTTACTCCAAATAAGTATACCCAACATAAACATGCTCAGATTAAGTACAACATGCCGGCCCTTCAGTAATTGAAATAACATTACAGTATTATAAGACCTTGATGTACTTTGAAAAAAAAAATCCCTGTTGTGTCCAAATTAGAGATATCTAAAGCCCTGTCAACTATTTTCTTCATGGGGTAGGGGAAGTGACCAGATTTGTACAAATACAAGCTATTAATAACTACATTCATCCTTGTTCGTCCAGATAAAGTGTTTCATATGTACATGTACTCATTTCACAAACATTTTTTATCAAATCAAAAATAAAAGCCAGCCTTTTTTCTTGGTAGGTTTGATTTTCCAGAAACATACAATTTCTTTTCAAGGCCTTCCATAAGTATTTTACAATAAATAATAATAAAAAACCAACACACATTACAAATAAAAACATTAAAAAATATATACATCTACTATTTATCAATAACGGGGTGTTTTTTTAATCGTAAAAGGGATTATGGTATATTAATATTATCAAGTCATTGTTACAAAATGCTGCTTACAACTTGCTCATATTATTTATTTTTCAACATCCAATGTGTTTCTGATCTTCTCAGTGTATGTAGTACCTATTATGTACTTAATAAAACTAGGGTCTGCTGTCTTTGTGGAGAAAAAAGTTGGAAAGAAAAGTAGGTCAGTTACTTTTAATAAATATTCATGACATCTTTAAGAATACAATCCATTTCCTTCACTTTTGGTTAATAAATACATGTTTGTTTCAGGTGTGACTGTGGTAATTGTGCCTTGATGGCCACTGTAGAAGAATGCCTATGTTGTATGGAGGTGCCAGCAGCTAGATACAAGGCCGACATGGCAGATGATGAGTGTGTGTCACAGCACGAGGGATTTATTGTAAACTGCCTCAACATGCATGTCTTGGAGTTGGCCATGTTGGACTATGTTCGTATGGACGGACCACTCGATGACAATGATCCCATTCACGAGTAAGAAGAATAATCTGATTCAATTTACATAATTGTATCCATTTGACACAGTAAAAATTAATGGTCAAATGCAGCATAGTAGACCCTGGCATAGTTTAGCATACAATTTCATCTTTTTTAATGCATTTCCTAGAATAGCTCTATTGTACATATAAAAATATAAAGTCATGTGATATTATTTAAATGCCAATATTTTCAAGGTACATGTGCCCTCACAAAATGACCTTTATTTAATAAACAATTAAACATGGTCACGTTTTAGTTTCTAAAGATAATTATTAGAACAACAATCATCTGATGCAAACACATTGAAACAGTAATGTTTCCATAAAATATGCATGATGTATTGAATATTTACAATTTCTTTGCTGTTTCTTCCTTTACAGGACATACAGATATGTTGCTTATAGACGATTTGCGAGATGGATTGGTCAAAGAAATCGCCGTGTGCTTCCTGCATGTGTTGTTGTGAAGATTAGAGACAGTTTCCCATCAGAAATCTACACCGGCTTTCAATATGCTAGACCATAAATAAATTAATAAAAATGTTCATAACACTATAATATCTTGTTTTGGTCATCACTTGATATTCATCACATAAACAGCTTATCAAATAGCATTGAATCGTGATCTGTGTCTTTGCACAGCTTCTGTTTTCTCCACTCTGTAATAGTCATTTGTTAAGAATCCAGGCATGCTTGACATTGTCTGCTTGACATCTGTTCTTGCAACTCCGTAATTATCCAGCTGGTATCGCCTTTGCATTAAAGATTCCATCAGTGTATCCACATACTCTGAAAATGAAGTTTAAAAATATGAAAACATATAAAATGAAGCAACAGGCATTATACTGTTGATTAGTTCTTCCTTGTAATATAATAATGGTATATTTGAGCACACCTCCAACATTTTATACTATAGCTACTAGTATTCTGTGTCGAAGATCTAATAATCTTGGGAGGAACCTGTAACTATCACAAAGGCTACATTTATTATTTATCATCTGCAGCAGGTACTTTATATGCAATTTCACATATGTGAGATAGTAAACAGTACAGTATGTGGCAAATAGACATACAGCATTTGTCTGAATGGGGAATAACACTGGTTGAGGTAAATACTCTACTATCTCACCCTGAATCTATAATATATATGTAGTTTAATGTACCAAATATTATTACTGTGCAGTGTTTACTTACTGTAGCTAGAGGATTCCTTCACAGCTTTTATGACCGCATCCTTTCCTTTCTTTGCTTTGGGATAAACCAATCGCCAACATAGATTGCCATCCTTTGTTACGACTTGAGCTTTATTTCCATTTTCGTTATAATGGAAAGCAGCAAGATGCAGTCTGAAAATTAAATGTATATTGTATATCAACAACCATATTGGAGAACATCTGATATTTGTATCATGTATGGCTATTTGTTACCTATTGGAGAATGGTATTGGGCGTTCTCATTATGCGATTAGTTGCACAACTTGTCGTATGCAATCAAACCGTACTGTGCGAATACCTAAATCAGAACGACTACAGTCTTGTATGTTCTGATTATTGTAGGGCTGACACTTGGGTGTGACCCATCTCTTAACGAGAATGCTGCTTTACGGTTTACAGAGAAGTGAGAGATATTTGCTATTATTACCCCAGAGGTCACTCGTAGCAGGAAATATTTTTCATATTTTCTCAGTGAGAAATATTCTGCATTGGTTTAACGAACAGTATTATTGGATAATTTGACGCTTCCAAACCAATGACCTTGTTGGTACTAAATATGACATCACGATTTGGCAAACACAAAATGACGTCATGTAGTTTAAAGAGTGCGTTTATGTCTTTGTATTTGGTTTTAAACTTATAACAAAATGTAATTTTAATGCAATTCATTGTAGATTTTGTATGAATGTGATTAAATTACAAAGCTATAGCAATTCTCAGAACAGTGCGTAAAGTGGTTTACATCGTTTCTATACAGGTTGGCCTTCGTGCATGTGCGTCTATTTACATATGCTACTCTTTGAATAAATAAAATGTCGATAAAAACACTTGCCCAAACAAACTTGCACATACTAGTAAGACATTTTGACATACACTAGCATGGGGAAAACATGTTAAGTTAGCAAATACTACTGAATTACATTCCGATCATTATTTTAAGCAGGGGTGGGATGTAGCCCTGTTGGATCAATCTCCGTCAGAGGGCCCATTGGGCTATCCTTCGTTCCATCCAGTATACCATGACTAGTATATCAAAGGATGTGGGATATTGCATATAAAAGATCCCTTGCTACTAATGGAAAAATGTAGCGTTTTTTCTTTCTAAGACTATATGTCAAAACTACCAAATGTTTGACATCCAGTTGCCAATGATTAATAATTCAATTGCTCTAGTGGTGTCGTTAAACAAAACAAACCTTAATTTTATTTTTAGCAATATAATACTAACATCCCAAATTATTTAAAAGAAAATATTGACATCTGTCATTCAAATAATATACGACTACTAAACATTTTCTAAACTAAGATAATCAACAAAGATAATTATCTGGGTATACTTTACCTAGCTTTCATAGCAGAAATGAAGAAATGGGTACTTTTTGGGGCGAAGTGATTTACAACATTGTGATACACCTCTAGTGATGATGTCTGGTGCAGTGGAGATAAATGTGGAATGTCCTTTAGCAGATATGGGCTGTTGATGATAGCCTTGACCAACTTATGGGATCTTGATCCTGAAAATATAAACATATTTATAATGAAACTCAGAATTTACATAAAGCCGCCAAATGCAGAGATTTTACAAATTTAATATTGTTTATTCTTTTCTTTTGCAATACTTATCTAAAATTTGAAAGACATGATACAGAACAGTATAGCATAAATTATTACTCTGATATTTGAAGTGCTGGGAATTAGTTGGAATTTCATAATCAATAATCCGTTAAAATCAGTATGTATACACTAACCAATCAACTTTGATTATAATTGATCATTGGAATATCGCTAAATATATTTATATAAACACTAGGTTTTAAACATAAAACAAACAAAAAATTGACTTGCCAGCTGTGAGCCACACTCTCTCAGTGTTGCAGGTTTCATGTTCGCAGGCAGCAAATTTCGCCCCATGGCCGGTGTGAACATTAATTACATGGTTTGAAACAGACCTCCATTTCGCCAGCTTCATGTCTTTGTCATCGCTGCTTGTTCCCGATACCCAATACATATGATTGGAAATGGAATGTATCCATGGAATAATGTCTTCACATCTTTTCTTTTTAGAGGCAGCTTCAAGTTTCTTCTTAACACCTGTATGAAAAATACAAATTGTTATCAGGGAAGATGTGGTTTTTAAAATATATATTATCAACAGTTGCAAATCAAAAGAAAAGAAACTATTATTTGACATTTTTTACAATTGTGTACCAATCTCTAGACTTAAATAGCAAATGAAGATGTGATAGAAAATGTTCCCTGGTTATTTCCTGAATTATGTACTTTTATTTGTATACATATGCTCACAAGATGGAGGGGGGGGGGGGGGGGGGGGGGGGGGGGGGGGGAAGAGATCAGTAGCCACCCAAGGAGGTCTTAAAATTTTGTTTAATGACACCACTAGAGCACATTGATTTATTAATCATCGGCTACTAGATGTCAAACATTTGGTAATTCTAGTTTTAGAAAGAAAACCCTAAACAATGTGGCAGTGGACAGGGTGGGACCTGCATACCTACCCTCATCATAAATGCTGCTGGATGATAAAGTAGACACATTTCTATTTTTCAGCACATAATAATATCTTGTTTGATTTATTTTCTTAAATACATGTCCATTTTATAACTATTGGATGCAATTAATTTGTAAAACCAGTAACTAAACTAACCTTTAGCCATGTGCCAAACATCAAAATAATGCCTGGTCTGGCCTTCTTTCTCTCTCATGTACTTTTTCACCTGGACATGGCGATCAGTGACCAGTTCTAGTGCATGACAGCCAAACTTCTTAATATGTTCCAATGACCTCTTCAACCCCTCCAATTCCATATTCTGTGAATTTTTTACTTCATTTACCTTAAAGTAAAAATTAATAAGATATATAATTGTACAAAAAAGCACAAACACACTTAAAAAATTATAACATATATAGGAATACCTGTAAATTTTGATCATATCAAATGTTTTGTAAGCCATACAGTAACCAGTCATTTCGTACCATAGTCATTTCATACCCAATTTTACCATTTCGTACCATAGTTATTTGCTCATTTTGGAACCAAGTCATTTCGTACCGTGTCTGTTTGGTCATTTCGTACCTTGGTCATTTTGCACCTCAATCATTTATTGTGCAGCTGACAAAAATAAAATACTGGGTACAAAATGACCAAACATTATGGTACGGGATAAAAGGTATGAAATGACCAAAGCACTATCGTACGAAACGACTATGGTACGAAATGGATGGTACGAAATGACTAGTAACCAGCCACACACACACCAAATAGTAATACTATATAAATGCACGCCAATTTACTGATAAATCAGTATTTATAAGCACTTCATAATTTTTGTTTTAATAGTTAGTACTCCGCTGTGCTATCACTCGAACTTGACCCACAGTATAAAAAAGAAAATATTAATTGCTAAAGGAAAATGATGATTACAGTAAATCATATCAGACCTTGTGGGGACTTATCACTCTCATGCACATCACTCCCCCGGGATTAGTTCTATAGTTCCCCATAGCATATCAATTTATATGATAATATATCAATATGGTTATCTTAAATGGTATGATATCAATATGGTTATTTTAAATCATATTATATCAATATGGTTATCTTAAATGGCTCTCCATGATGTAACTTAGGGGAGTAAGTAATCACACCCTTCAAATTATAGATGAAAAAAAAATAACAATGCTAAATAATATCTTTTACCTGTACTAACTGAACATCAAGGACAAGTTTTCTTTCCAGATCCATTAAGGTGTAGCTACCATATTTGGCACAGTGTCCTGGAGAATCACACCGAGCATCACCACCCAAAGAGAGATCTGCACCTGACAAAGTTGTCATCAGGTCATTTTGATACTTTGCCCAACACTTCTCTATACAAGGTATCAAATAGCACGACTGGATTCTGTAGTATGTCCTTACAGAGATACATGGTATTTTCATATGGTTGAATAAAGTTATCACATTTGATGGACTACTTCCACTGAACAAAATACCACCAGAAATAAACAAATTTGCCCATGGGAGTTTTTTATAATTCTTTTGACTCTGCCATGTGTAACAATGGCCATTGGCACATTCTTGCGTTACAGTCACCATGAAACCGATCTGGTTCTTTACAGTAGCTGTACAGATCCCACTGCACAGTCGACAAACTGACATTAAGTCAGCAAGTGCATTCTCGGCAATCAAATATTGTCTCTCGTCATTTGGCAATGAATTTGAATTAAGAATGTATGACTGTATATCTGGTTCTTCTTCGTCAAATTCAGAATCATCTTCACAAGATTCATCAAACAGAGGGACATAATCTGGGTCATCGCTATCATCATCACTGTCGTCATCATCATCACCACTGTCTTCAAGATCACTGCATTTATCTGCATGTATCTGATCATTATCAGGTTTTAATAAATCACACTGAATACCCACTGAAACAGTGGTTGGGCAGTGTTGAACACAAAAATCCTTTATTTTTGGTTTGACTTGGATCCTTCTTGTTCTCTGTTGTGGTTTATTTACAAGTTTCTGTTCCTGCTGCCTTTTCACTGTTGGATTCCATTTGGGGATTGCATTTAAATCGGGTACAGGATCCTCACACAATACTGATGGACTCTGAACAAAAGTATCACATACAGCAGGGGCATCTTTTGGTAATGGTGTTTTTTTATTACCACCATCAAGATTACTTTCACTGGCATAGGTCTCGATGTTTATTTCCTGAAGAACCTGAAAATAAAAATACATTTGTGAGCAAAATCAGAGGATGCATTGAAAACTAAATAAATTCAGATTAACTGGAATTAATTTGTAATTATGAACACAATAGCATCTGCAGTATTAATGATATTTAATTTCCAATAATGGGGATCACAAAAGGGTGTGAGTGTGCATGCATTTTGTTAAAGTACAAAGCTAAGAGACATCTTTTAATGTTGCTATTTTAAATATACTTAACACACCTGGTCCCACTGCACCTGTGATTTTAATTATCACCTATGTGTGAAGTGAATTCATTGCCCTTAGGATAAGATGCATAGAGACAAATCCTTTTGTTACTGAATACAAAGCATTCATGCTTCTTGAAGTGACACCACACATCTACAGGTACATGCACCAGCAGACAGTTTATTGCCCCTAATTAGTAATTTAATCCCTTGCTATCTACATTTTTGTAGTTCTTTGTTTGGATTATCTCTGTGTGTGTGTGGAAGTACAAAGCTAACAGACATCTAAGAGACATAAACACACACACACATGTAACTGGTTTTTAAAAGAATACATCAAATCTTTAAAAAATAGTTTTTATCTAAATTTGCATTCTGAATAAAGTTCTGATGATCTTCATTTCAAACTAAATAATGATTTGCATGAAATAGTGTGGCATGAAGTAATATATGTGTATGTGCATGAGTATTTATATAGTATATATGCATGTGTACCAGGCAGAGGGTCACACCGGAACAAATTTCTGTTCAGCAAATGTTCAGATATATGTGTAGTATTCTGTTGAAAATTAATTTTTAACTGCTTATTTAATGATTATTTTATTACTAATATTAGCCCGAAACAAAATGTTGTACATAGCCACCATGTATAAAAATTAGCAATATGTGCTAATTTGGCAATGAAGAGGGTGAACTCTGGCCAGGGTTAAAATAAAAAGTAAAATATGGCCCAAAAAACAAATGTCCTGCTAAGAACAAATATGGCTTGCTGGAAATAAGACAGGGCATTGGATGGCTTTGGGATAGTGTGGAAAATTAGGACCTGTGGGATTTATTTTAGAGCATTAAGGAATTAAAATATAACACTATTAACAGAATCATAAGCTAAATAGCAAATGAGTTAATTGTAAAATAATGTCTTTTGTAAATAGACATGCACATTTTTGGGTGGTTTTAACAAGTGAATTTCTATTTCACCTGCTATATCATACATGTAGGTCTATAAATTGGATAGCTTTTCACAGGCCACTATTTTGAGCCCTGTCTACATACCATGATATCCATGTCATAAACCCATGTGATAATTTAGTTTATTAACCCGATTAATAATGGTATGCAAATCTGCAAGGTCTTGAGGTAATTTGTTACTGTGGATGGGTCATTTGCTTATGAGCCAACAAGGCCTGTATACCTGAGCGTAATGTTTTCAAAGATTCGTTTAAAACGTGTGACGTCAAACTAATTTGTGCTAATCGTGATGATGTCATATTACCGATGGTGGCGGCTTTAGTACTATGATTTACAAAAAATAATAATTAAAATGTAATTTTTGGAGTGTTATAGGATAAATAGAATTCAGTACTCATGTTTTTTAATATGTTAAATATCAACCTCGTCTAGTTAATCGGTATTTGTCTCGGTAGAGCCTCGACAAATACCGATTAACATAGACTCGGTTCATATTTTCCACATTAAAAAACACTTGTGACGAATCCTCTATATATTATTGTTTAACAATATTATAATTATACACTGTCTTTATTTAGTAAACTATTATTAGCGTGACAGTCCTCTTTGTGGGGATGAAATCTCCAGTAAAGGATATCTTTGCAAGTGGCAATCCTCCTATAAATGAGGCACTGGATAGAGATTCATGGAATCATCGACTATATTATATATGGGTCATTCCATGGTAATGATTTAAGCCAGGATGTGACATTCTGACTCTTATGATCTCCTTCACTAAAAATCCTTTTTAAATTGAAATGCAGTTTTATCATTTATAGACTCATTACATATGGTATCAGGTCGTTTCGCCCTTATTCCCAATCGCCCCGTGTCGTTTCGCCCACATACTGGGTCGTTTCGCCCTCATGTTTAAATGTTTGTGAATGATGAATAAATTTGTTTACGTGACTCTAGTTGCAAATCAGATATAGGTTATCAATTTGTAACCCTTTATGAACCATAAACACCATTTATATATTATTACATTTTGTGTGTTTTTCTTCTAATTAGGTCCATTTGCTTCAGTTTACATTAAAAAAGTCATTAAAAAGATATGTTTAAAAAAAAAATTGTTGTATGCTATATATGGCATTTTTGTTAAAATAATGCGTATTTTGTTATTAAAATGTTTTAAAATAAAGCATATTTTGTGGGGGTTTTAAAAAGATTTTGTGAGAATATACTCATTTTGGGTACAAACTAAGAGTTCCCCTTAAAAAATCACATACAGATGTAATCATTGAGCGAGTCTATTGTTTGTTTAATTAGCAGCTCGGAGAAACTGAAAGTACAAGAGAATCTTGCAGGGTATTATCTGCTTAATTAGCAGTTAAAAGAATCTGAAGGGATATTTACTCCTGGTACAATATAGCCTTGCAGGGGATTGTCTGCTTAATTAGCAGGTCATCCTTAGCATGAGTAGCCTATGTGATTACTTGAATTTGGGCCTCTTTGGGCCTTTTCTTGATCTCGAATAGAATCGGTATTAAACAAATATATCTTTGTAGTATAATGAGTAATTAAGGTAGGAGCAATTTATTGTAGTTGTCCACATTTTGTTTCGGACCACCCCAATACATAGGGGCGAAACGACTCATAATGGAGGACGAAACGACTCATTCTAAGGGCGAAATGACTCAGGGCGAACGGGAATAAGGGCGAAACGACTCGGGGGCGAATAAGAATAAGGGCGAAATGACCCGGATTCATTACATATAGTAGTATAAGCATGTCAGGCCTAATTTCATTTTTCGTATACAAAAAAAAAAAGACTTATAAAGTGAAAAGTAAAATGTGCCAGGATGTGACAAAAATGGACATCACTTTTTTAACACTGCAGTTATTTCCAAAACTCTACTCTCCTGGTAGAATGTTTGCTTATTGAAATACACTGTTTAATACAATATCCAGTCTATTTCTAAATGCCATATAGCAAATTACTAAAAAAATATCCTGTATGATGTAATATTTACTTTTTAAAATTTCAGTACGAGCCAGGACGTGACATTTTGTCCAGTTCACTTAAACAACTAATAAATGATATGTATATCAAATACTACTGATGAAACAATGTTAATTTATGAAACCAATTATATTTACTGGTTTTAAGTGTTTTCATTATCAAAATAAGTTCATAAAATCCTAATTAATTGAACTGTCGAGCAAAAATAAACTTCTCATACAATATTCATATAATATAGTTTTATAACCAGTAACCATACCAGTTGTCAACAACATCGTTATCCTGAAGTTGCTAAGTCTGGTGATTTTTGTCTTATCTTTACAATACATGTACAAACTAAACAGACGAAGTATAGGTATTACTTTTTCGTTGGCTGCAGCATCAACTTTTGCATTTAGCTCAACACTGATTGTACAAATGTAGCTACATTTCTCATAAATTATATGTCCTGCATCAGTAAAGCTGCATTTATAGTTCTATCTATGAATGTTCATCCCAGTGCATGTCAAAATTTATTATTTAAAAATTTTAATTAAATTTTTTGAAGTTTAATTTTTTTTAATGTTTAAAAAAAAAAATTAACATTCATTGAGATGGATATATATCTACAGATGCACTATTAATGACACTGAATAAGTTTATGGTAGGGTAGGCAAGACATTTAATTCTGTAGAATTATTGTTTGCAATTTATTATATATTTTTAGATAATATATTATATTTTGCCTTTTGTTGGTATTTTTATGATAATCTGATTTAATTCGAATTCAAAATATAAACCCCAGTCAGTAAAGAAATTATAGTTTTTGGACAGTTTCTTCTTTCTGTTCATCATTATCTGATATGCCAAACCGTCAACAATGTATATTAATATAAATAATTAAACTGTTGATGATTGACAATAGCAAAAATCTCAACGACACAATTGATTTGAATTCCCCCAACCCAAGTTTTATCTTGTATTATGTATCTTTATCGATTATATCCTCAGGGCTTCTACAATGTTTATAAAATCCACTAGCCATGGGATCAGTGATTTTATAAATTTACTAGCCCTACTTTACTTGAAAGTTAATACAATTTTACTAAATAACAGTAATAATCAAATATGTCACCTAAAGTCTAAAAACACTAACATTGAGGGGTTGGGGCAGGATATTCATATTTACAAAATAGACTTAACTGCAACATTTAACCCAAAAAATGCCATTGGGCATGGCAATAGTAGTTATTTACTAGCCCAACGTTGAATATTACTAGCCATGGAAGTGGGGCTACCATATATCCTTCACTGGAGAAATGTTGGTTTATATATTCCAATACATGTTTGATACCTGTATCTGTTAATGAATAAAAGATTTTAGCAGCACATATTGTATTTGAACAATTCTTTGACACAATACTAATTGTATGTGTACACCAGTTTGGATTCATAAAATGGATGTATTTGGTATGAATACAATATTCTGTAAATTGGTGGATTATCAATAATTAACTTTCTGGTCAAAACATAGAATTAATTGATAATAGTATTTTTGTATAGATCTACATAAATCCATGTTAAATATTCCCCCGGAACATACAGTTTCTCTCTTTCCGATTCGTGCTGGTGAGAGCAAAAATATTGAAAATAAAAGTAATTTCTTTTAGGTACACGTGCATTATCTAGTCCGTTAAGAGGGAAGGTAACCCTAATATTTATAAGTATTATGTGTCAAAGGAAAGTCCTAAAATTATCAAATTACTGTGTAATTATTGATAATGAAAAAAACCAAACACTTCTATTGGAAGTTGGGATGGAAGTATTTCGACATGCACAAGAAAATGAAATGAACAGATAAACTTACCTCAGCTCGTCTTCGTTTAGCATATGCCCCTCGTGATGTTTTTGGCGTCTTTGGCTCTTCTGGTGCTAGTAATAGGTGAACATCAGGGATAGCTGTTACAAATAATTTTGCTCTAGCATTACGATATCCGTAACTTTCTTTCGTTGCTGGAAAAGTCTCGTAATTTGAAGGTGAAAAATGTACGGAACACAAAGTACTATACGGCGTTGGTGTCCAATCTTTTCTTTTACAATAAAATATCCACGCCTTTCTTCGAATACAATCCTTTGGAAAACCGAAAAAAGATAATCCCGATCCTTTAAACTGTTTATTTTGACACCCAAAGGCCGCACAGTACGGCATTGTTGGGCTCTGAAAAGATCATACGCCCCTTACTCCATATATAAACAATGAAAGAGTATAGCGGCTCTGACGTCACTTCCGGTTTTTTCCGAAAGCTTACGGAAAAATATGCATAAATCATACTTTGATACTGATCGGTGTAATTTCTTCGTTTTAAGATAACTACACGCATTTTATTGTTATAAACTTATTTGTATATTATTTTTATATCATTTTGTTTTTAAAATGAGCTATAATGTGGTTACGTGTCATGTTTCCTTTAAGGACCACACAGATTTTGAGGGGAAACCCGCTGTCGCCACTACATGGGCTACTCTTCCGATTAGCAGCAAGGAATCTTTTATTTGCGCTTCCCACAGGCAGGATAGCAGAAACCATGGCCTTTGTTGAACCAGTTATGGATCACTGGTCGGTGCAAGTGGTTTACACCTACCCATTGAGCCTTGCGGAGCACTCACTCAGGGTTTGGAGTCGGTATATCTGGATTAAAAATCCCATGCTTCGACTGGGATCCGAACCCAGTACCTACCAGCCTGTAGACCGATGGCCTACCACGACGCCACCGAGGCCAGTCGTTAAAATTAGTTTCTTGTAAACATATTCGGCCGATTTCACCAACTAAGTCCACATTAACCAAATTTAAGTCTTTAGACCAAGTCTTCTTAAAAAGAGTATTATCTAGTATCAAGTTCTATTTCACCAACTAAGTCCAAATAGGAGAAAACTATGTTTAGTGAAACGTGGTCTAATAGGAGTTAGACTGGATCTGCATGTGTGAAATCAATGAAATTACTGATCTGTGATGACAACCTTCATGTTGCACGAGACATATTTCCTATAAAAGAGCACATGCACGTGCATGCGTTTCAATGTTAGATTGAAATAGACAAACGAAAGCGTGCAGAAAATTTCAGACTGTCAAAAAGAAAAATGAAGCTTGGCATGTCATTAGAAGTGAAATGATATCGCAATTTGCAGATAAACCGATTCGAAGTGACACACAATTAAAGGATTTTTGGCGAAGGGCCAAAATTAAAGCCAAAAGTGAAATTTCATTCGCTAAAAGGTCATTAAATAAAACTGGAGGCGGCCCAAAAGATAAAGCCATTAGTGAACAAAGTCAGTTAATCGCGGATACCATTGGGTATGATGTTCTTAGCCCACAACGTAACAGGTATGACGATGACGTGCCCACTACTTCAGATGTAGTCGAGAGAACATCCAACAGTTACCAGTCGCGCAATTCATGTCCCGGCCCAACAACCGGAAGCAAGCAACGAACTTGAAGACAATTACAATTACAATGACGATGTTGATGCAGGCGACAACACAACTGTTGACGCAGGCGACAACCACAACTGTTGATGCAGGCGACACCACAACTGCTTACGCAGGGGACACCACAACTGCTAACGCTGGTACCATCGAACAACGTAAGTATGTTGTCTTGTACTGTATCTTTACCGGCCTCGGTGATGTATGGCCATGTCAGCGGGATAAAAGCTGGCAGGTACTGGGTACGAATACCACTCGAAGCATGGGATATGTAATTGTTGTATCGGCTCCAACCCAGAGCGTGTTAGGGAGGCCGGGTAAACACTTGCACCAACCAGTGGTGCACACATGATATAACAAAGACCGTGGTTTGTGCCATCATGTCTGGGAAAGTTAATATGAAAACAACTTAATAAATAACATTTAAAAACCATTAAATGCTAAAGAGTAATGGGGTGATCACACTGGCCCGAATGAGCTTCCGTTTGTTTTCCGTATACGAAAGTGGTGTGATTTTTTAAACTGGTCGAATGTCCCTCCGAATGTGTTTTCCCCAATGTATCACCGAATGCTTTCCGTTTGTTTTCCGAATGTTTTCAGTATGGTTTCAGAATGGTTTCAGAATAGACCGAATACTTCCCGCATGTTGACTTCGAAAGGTTTTCTTTCCGAACGGTTTCCGTATGCTTTCCGAATGTTTTCAGAACCCGGCGAATCGACCTAGAATGGACCGAACTCTTTCCGCATGCTTTCCCGCAAGGGTTCGGAAAGGGTTCGTCATGTTCTATATCCATTCGGGGTGTTCGGAAGCATATGGAACATACTGTGCATTCTGGAAGTATACGAGCAGTTCGGAAAATGTTCTGAAAGAATACCGGAAGGGTTCTGGCTATTCGTTATACATTCGGCGGCATAAATGAAAAAAAATCCGGAAAGGATACTGAAAACGTTCGGAAAGCATTCGTCATGTTCTAGGTCCATTCGGGGTGTTCGGAAAGCATACGGAACCCAGCACCTCCAAATTTTCATTCCGAATGCACCAAGAACTAGACGTATGCTTCCCGAATACTTCCCGAATACACATGGACGTCACATTCGGATGGTCGATGAAAATTATTTTGAACATGCACATCAAATTTTTTTAGCTACCGAATGCCGTTCCGTATGCATCCGTACGGAGCCGAACAGCCAGTATGCTCCTAGAACACACCGAATGCTTCCCGAATATGATCCGTTCGCTCCCCGAACACCCAAATTACTATTCGGAAAACAAACGAAATGGCATTCGGGCCAGTGTGATCGGGCCATAAATATATATTCCTTCATCTGACATGTATTTACTAAAAATTATTCATTTCAGATTTACCTAGTTACTCAACAGCCAACAGCGCATCATCCGAAATACTTGAGATGAGAAAGAAGGAGCATATTCGCCGGATGGAACTGATGGATTTGAAAGAGAGGGTGCTACTTTTGAAAGAAAAGAAACTCAAGAAGGAACTTGACATTATTACTTGATTGTTATTTTCTAGTCTATAAATATACAATGTACTATGAAAATAAATAATATGACTTTTCAAAGAATCATGTTCCAACCAGTGCACCATGACTGGTATATCAAAGGCCGTGGTATGTACTATCCTGTCTATGGGAAAGTGCATATGAAAGATCCCTTGCTATATAAGAAAAATGTAGCGGATTTCCACTGACTATGTGTCACAATTGCCATATGTTTGACGTCCAATAGCCGATGATTAATAAATCAATGTGCTCTAGTGGCGTCGTTAAACAAAACAAACTTAACTCATATCTGATTTTATAATCTATATTTCAAATAGAAAATACTGCTGAAATTCATAGTCCAATAGTTCAATAGATTTTGATACAACATGGTGTCAAAATTCATCACAACACAAATTATTAGTGAAAATGATTTCGTATGAGCATTCTGCGGAATGCTAATCCCCTGGGGTTATTCTGCTCTCTGATGTTGACGTCATTCTGTAGGGCATGGACATCATTTCCTGGAAAGTCTGCATCTCCACTGTCACGAGAAATATTATGAAGGACACATAGGGCAACAATGACAGCTTTACTTGTTTCAATGTGACATCGTAACCGTGAATCCACACCGATGCAGGGGAATCTTCTCTTCAGTAATCCAAACACACGTTCTATGATGTTACGTGTGTGCGCCGGTGTGATGTGTTATAGGGGCGTTCTGAATCAGTACCTGCTCTGAGAACTGGCGTCAAAAGGTATCTCTCGCATGCTTATCCATTGTCCCCCAATAGAATCCCCCTGATCGTTTCATCTTCAAGATGATCCCGTAGAGTGCTTGAGCGGAAGATACGACTGTCATGACTAGATCCCGGCCATCGTGCCACCACATTTGTTATCTTCATGGAAGAATTATACACCATTTGCACATTGAGAGAATGGTAGCCCTTGCGATTCATGTATGAGGCTGCATTATGAACCTTTACTGGGCAAGCGACTCTAATGTGCGTTCCATCTATACACCCAATAATGCCTGGAAATCCTGCCATGTTGTGAAATTGTCCCTTTATGTGGACTGATTCTTCATCATTTGGCATCTTTATGTACTGCGGTCTCAATGATGCAATTGCTACGCTCACCCGTTTCACTATCCTGCAAACAGATGAAGATCTAATTCTACCGAGGTCGCCTGCCACCCGTTGATAGCAACCAGTTGCATAAAATCGCAAGCATGTAAGTAATTGCAACTCATTGGAAATGGCGTTATTTTTATTTGTATCGTGAGTGATTTGTCCTGCAATGAGATCAAGGACATTGTTAGCGCTTACTTTGGATAATCTGAATCTGCTTGTGAATCCCTTATCATTGTATAGTTCAAAATAGTTGACCCTATTTCTGAAAATACGCCTCAATCACTTCCTCCTAGGACTGTTTTCAGAAAATGTGAATGCATGAGGCATTTTTGAGGAAAAGCAGTTCACAAACTTTTTCTGGAGTAATTTTAGGTGCTGAAAACGACTAGGGGTGTGAATTTGCGAAATTTTGCAATTTAAGGGGTCAAAATAGGGGTCAAAGGTCATAAAGTGCAAAATTCTTTTTTTTTCAGGATTTGTCCTATATGACATGTTCCATGCATAGACTAAAAAAATAAAAAAAATATTGATGGATTTGTGATATATTTTAGTTTTAACATTCATAATTAAAAGCAAATGTATCACAAAAAATTACAATAAGCCTATTTTCTCGGAAAATGGCTGGGTTTTCATCCCCATTTGTGCAGTTTTTTAATTTTCTGCATTTGAAATATTTTGAACATTCTTTAATACTTAAATTTACTCTCTGGCATATTTTGGAAGGTCATTGTGGTCACTGATCACATAGTTATGTACTTGAGGATTCAAAACTTGATGTCAGCATGATGCAGCATGGAGCCAAAGGCAACGGAAATCCAAATTATAACACTAAGCCTTGTTCGGTATCAGTATGAAGTCAATTTAATTTGTTCAAGTTTCTGAATTTAAGTCCTATACTTAGTAGTCATTTTCTATTTGTGCAAGAAACGGGTCCATCTGAACACTTGCAAGCTGCTGAGCAAGACAAGTTACCTGCCTTTTAACAATAACAGTTTTTGGATACACAGCCCTTTGTGCATCCACAGAAAACTATTTCCCTGCATGCTTTTGGGACAGGAGGAAGGGTGGTGAGAATGGGCTTAAGTTTTCCATCTGTGTCTCTCCAACCTGAATATATTGGTGATGGCACCACAGGGACAGAAACATCTGCTTGCCGCGACAGAAACGATTGATAGTTTGCTCTTTGAATATGAAGTCGGACTGCATCACTTGTAGGGGGCAAGGCCTCTGGTGGTTTGCATTTGCAGAAAAGGTGCACACGGCCTTTGTTGCAGGAGTCATATGGAACCTTGTAAATTCGACACACAAAGGCCCCTTCCTCTGACAACTTTTCAGACTTCCCAATCTCTTGCAGTAGCTTATGGTTCTCCAGAAATACATCCCACGATGTCTTCTTTGAGTGTCCCTTGAAAATATGACACCGTGTCACAGCCGGTTATTGTATGGAACGCAAGTATGGCATCAAGAATAGACTGTTCGAATGCAAGTGTTTCCTGAATTTCATGAATAGGTATATACTTAGGCTTGCAAGAAGTTCCTGCCTTTAGCCAGAGTTTTTCACATGGCATTTTATTGAAATGAGCCAGAAGAAGAATGGCGATGTCTGTGTCACATGCTGATACAACAATGTGATCAGCAGCTGAATTAATACAATGGAGAATTACTCTAGTATCTGGATCTAAGCATGCTGACGTCAATTTCAGAATTGCTAGCTTTTACCTCCATTTCTGAACTCCCAGCAACTACAACGGTCTTTCCACTTGGTGCTGCCCTGATGAGTTCTTCAGAAAGAAAGGCAGCAAGGTCTCTTTTGTTTTCTGAAAGTGCCAAAAAATCATTCCAATTAGAGGGCAAAGGAACATCTCAACTTTTCGCCATACGTCTTATTGAGCAAGACTTTTTCTTCTTCCGCTTCTCTCTAGTGCCATCTTTGATAGAGGTACCAGTGTCCTTATACAGGTCAAAAGCTACATCAATGCGGTCAAACTTCCGACCAGCCTTAAGTATATGATTTACAAATTTGTCTGTGTAATCCCCAAACGTCTTTGCATCACTGGGTTTTCCGAAAGCAACAACACTGGCCTGGCCATGTATTACCAGGCATGAGTTTCCATCCTCGGGGAATATCAGTTTCTAGTGGACAATTTACGTCTTTGGTCAATACATCAACAAGCATTGCCTTATTCCCTGACCGGAGAGATCCATTTTCCTCTGCAATACTCAGTGGAACTTTCACAAGTTCATGCTTCAGTATGGTATCTAGATCGACAGGTCTACCGGCTTGATATGCAGTAATAAGCCCCTGAAAAATTTGCCTATCTGATTTTAGGACTTCTGTTTTCTCCTTTGCTGCATCTTTACTAATCACATAAAGTGAACTAAAAGTTAAAGCCTTTGCTTTGTGCATTGGGTCCATTAACTTTACACTCCTGTCTACCAACCGTTGTGAAACAAAGCCACTTAACTGCTGCTGTCCAAGTTTCTCGGTGTTAATTAGTGACTCTTGTATATCGAACGTGGCAACATCTTTAGTCACAATGTTCACAAACTGACCAGATGTTTGTCCCATTTCGAAAGCTTTGAACCTTTTAAGAACCTCCAGAATCCGATTCTCATCAAGATTGTCTCGTTTCATCCTGCCAGGGGTTGCTTCAGTTGGAGTCAGTTCATCATCTATGTTGAGATTAAGCATTTCTCTGGTTTGTGAAGCCACACATGCTCGCATATTGTATGAAAGAGTCCATCGACTTGGAGCAGATTTTGTCTTTGTTATGCCAATAATCCCAACAGCTTTTTTTCCAATTCCATTCAACCATTCTAAACTGTGATCTGGATCTACTTGGTTGAAAAGGTTGTCTGAACCCTTGACTACAAAGTTTCCTTGGCGGAATTCATGCGCAACTTCCTCAGGAAGTTGATTCATTTCTGACAAGTATACTGCCCCCCACCTAGCATAGTTGATGTGATCATATCTCTGAAAGTATGATAACATTGAACGGAATGCATCAAGATGGTCATCCCACAAGCCTTCACGCTGGGCTCTAATGAACTTGAGCAAGATGGACACCATGTACAGATACTGCCACCAGAACTTGAAGTTCACATCATCATCCTTGGTTTCCAAAAAAAGGTTTACATGACCAAGGAAGCTTTCTGAGCTTAGTACAGTAGTGATAGTCTCAACATCCTGCATCTCAGCTGCTTCTGAAAGTCTGTGCGCCATGTCTGGACATTGGCCTCCAGGTAACTTTGCAACTGTGGTAGCAACAGTCTCCATAATGCTTGCCACGTCAACTTGTGAGCCCTCATACTCGTGGCATATGATTTGCCATCCATGACCTTCTCAGCAGAATTTGGACCCATCATTGCACTTTCTTCCCATATTTGTTGCAATCCACAGTCCAACATGTGTTGCCCCAGAACCTTTAAATAGTTCATTGAAATGTGGAGGCCACCCAAGCGAGGTATGAGTACATCTTCAAACTCGGAGACACTCCATTTCAGCTCCATCAGCAGTGGGAATAAAGCTCGGTCTACAGTCATAACAACATATCTGTTGTCCAGTGCCACATGGACAGCTCTAAGTACAGCAGTGTTGAGGGTGGAAAGGTCGTGGGCTGGGGCTGGAATTATTGGCATATACCCTGTGCTTGTTCTGTGTGGATTGATTTCACTATGAGCTTGATTGAAACGTGTCCATGATGACTTTAGTTTGGCACCTTGACGCGAGTACAAGAAAGCCGTATCTACAACCTCACTTGGATGTAATGCACTTTTTCTTCCCCACCTGAAACCATTGTTGACTGACATGTCTAAGGTTTGGCTTTGCACTGCCATGTGCAAAGTTTACATCAAATATTTGTCCAGAATGTCTGGAACCTGCAGTGTTGCAGACTTGGAGGGTTCAATACCATCAAGTATGTTGCCTTTGGCTGGTCCTCGTTGCCATGCTGCCATCTGAGTTGTATGAAACGTGTTTTTACCATCTAATGTACCATCATTTATGTCAATGTTATCAGCAGAGAAGTGGACAAATCGACCAGCTACCAAATTTGGTGGCACAACTGCACCAGTTTCTAAGTCCATACTCTGTAAAGTAGTCTCAGTAAGCACATATCATTTTGAAATATTGCACAGACATAGGCCAAGCAAAAGGACACTTTCAGTACTTATCAAAGCAGTCTAAATAAGAATAGGAAGTTTCATTAACTTCAGAAACAACAGGTACGTAGGTCTTAGTAATATGAAGGAATGTCATGATACTCAATCATGCATCATCATAGCAGTTTGTTGACGGCTCAGATAAGATAAGTGTCAGAGTGGGACTACTTTCACTTTAAGTTATTTCAACAACATATATTTTTAATACTAACAGCTCCTTTGCTATCTTAACTACTTTCCATCTTACCTGTTTTTCATTTCATGAGCAAAACCGATAGAATTTGGCTAAATTTAGCGTACATAAGTAAGGTTAGGATCATGGTAATTTCATGATCCAATGTACAAGATGTACCAAATTGGTAATTCTTTGTTGAAGTGTCATGTGGGTAGTTACTATTTAGGTCATCAGATGTCACTTCTGTTTAAAAACAAATTCCAGTATTAAAAGGAAGAGAAATGTTAATTACTTTTTTCCAAAACAAACAAAATGCAACTCAGCCTTGGATTTCACTGTTCATTCAAGAAATAATTCAAGTATAAGAAAAACAAGATGCATTGAAACTATACAAGAGTATTGAAGTATCTAACCTTCCTAGTAAATATTCAAAGACAAAAATGGCAAGTTTGATTAATTTTGACCCAACCAAACACAGCTACAGTGAAAAAGAAAGAAACGATGGAAAGTTGCTACTTTATCTAAAAACTCATCCGTTTTCAAGAAAACAGGCTTTTGGTAAACTTTTTTTTAAATGCATTTTCCTTTAAATATGAACATATAACTTCAAATGTATCACAAATGCATTAATATTTTGTGTTTTTGTTTTAGTCTATGCATAGGACATGTCAAATAGGACAAGTAATGAAAAAAAATGACTTGATGACCTTTGACACCTATTTTGACCCCTTAAATGCCAAACATTTACAAATTCACACCCCTAGTCATTTTCAGCACCTAAAAATCACCCTGAAAAAGTTTGTGAACTGCTTTTCCTCAAAAATGCTTCATACATCATTAAATAGCCACATTTTTGGAAATATGTCCTAGACTATTTCGCCAGGTACCACTACTGCATGCAGCGCGTGTATGTCTCGTATGTCTGCATCCGCCATTTATATCGACGACAACTGAGCTGAACAGAAGGTGTAGACGTGGGTTGAAGTTAGTCTAAAATGTCACTTTATTTAGACCAAGTTAACAGTCATTTGGACGTAGACCAAGTTGGTGAAATGAATTCATAAAGTGATGTTAGACCTGTTTTAGTACTTAAACGTAGTTGGTGAAATCGGCTGATTATGTCTAATTTTTGTTCAGATAATAAATTAAAGATAAGGGAGCGTTTTGTGGCACTATCCACAAAACCGTTTAAGTTTAGTGTGCCAATTTTCATAATATAACTGAAAACAATATTTACATAAGTACATTACAATGATAGACATGAAAACATGATATAGAAACATTGGTAAATGATTAAATAAACAAGACATTAGCATAACAGTTCGGTTCTTCCATATATCATATTCCAAGAGAGAGAGAGAGAGTCCAGGGACAGTTTCAGTTTCGTCAGGGTAATTGTTACACACTTGTATTTACAATCACAAAGGCAAATACATATACACAAAAACAACAGAGAAGAAACCCACAACAAGGTCACAATAAAAGACACATGTGTACTTACAAGGAAGCGAAGACAAAACCACGAGTTGAAAGGAGAAGAAACACGTAAGAGTGATTCGACGAATGTTACATAGTTACACATGCACAAACACAAAGCAACACAAAACCACAGACACAACAGATAAGAAGTATACATGTCTAGTCTTGTCACAAGGTGAAAGAGGGGATCCATCTCAGTGTCCAGGGGCGTGTTTGGTCGATTCCACAAAGGCTAGGTTTTTATCGTTGTTCAGATTTGTTGTCGGTGATTCGTTTCAGTTCGTAAGGGTTAACAGAAGGAAGAGAACACAGGAGAGTGAAAATAGGACTAGGAAAGAGTGAATAGAAGATTAAGAGAAAATAAAAGTGTCAGAGATCAGGATAAAGGGAAAGGAAAACTAAAAGGAAGAAAGATGGACAAATAAAAGAACGAAGATGATATAGAAGACAAACAGAAAAAAAGAGAGCAGGAAAGTGAAAATGAAAGATAAGAAAAGTAAATAGCAATAATATAACAGAAAGACAAACAAAATAGACAGAGACAAAACGAAATAAGATGGATACACTGGAAAGAAGAAAGAAAAACGAAGAAAATTTAAGATAAAAAACCCACAAAAGAATAAACAGAAAGATAGGAATATAAAGCAAAAACAGATATGAAAAACCCAAACGAAAGCAGATAGAAAAAGAAAGAAGAATGGAAATGTAAAGAACAAAAGAGAACAATTTGAGGGGATTTCAGGGGTATGTTTTACATTGCGAGGGGTTTCACCCATGTGAGAATAAGTCCCACACTATTAATGGACGATATGATCAAACTCACGAAATGTTAACTCCAAAACAAAACATTGTAGATATTGTAAGGTATGTTTATTTAATTAAACAAACAACTAATAAAACACCTTTTCCACCTTTTAAAAATGTTTTATTTGAGGTAGCTGCTAATGAAAATTATTCTGATCACATCCATATCTATACTGATGGATCTAAAAATCCCGACAATGGCAGAGTTGGTTTCGCAGTAGTAGAAGAAAAACTTTCTAGACACTCTAAACTAGTTAAATATGCACGGCTGCCAGATAACCTATCAGTCTATACAGCAGAACTGACAGCCATCCTACATGCACTTGTCTGGATTAAAAATACCCCCCCCCCCCCCCCCCCCCAAAAAAAAAGAAGTAATTTTCTTTGATAGCTTAAGCTCTGTTCAGTCACTTCAATAAATCAACTCAACTTAACGTCACACCAATAAATCAGCTAGACCAGATATTATAGCTGCCATCCATATTGAACTTACAGAGCGGAGGAGACCCTGTGTAAGTGGTCCCAATCCATTAGGTAGGATTTTTTATTTTATTCGACTACTTATGACTCACCGTTCGGCAAAAATAAATTTTGGAAAATTCGGCCCCAAAATTACTTTTTTCACTTATTCAGCAATTACTTGGGTCAAAGACTAAAATGAATGTGCCTATAATTCGCCCACGCAGCGCGTACATACGACAAATACATTTGCCTTTAGATGTACACATTTTATTTGAAGGGGTCGGGTGAAGTAGATGTCAGAACACGTATATCAATGCATTCACCACTATGGTGTGTTCTTATATGACGGTAATTGCCGAAAATACTGACTTCCGAAAAGTGTTCTGATATTTATAGAGTGCAGGAGACCTGCGTGAGTGGTCCCAATCCATTATGTTACAAAACCTTTGTTTATTTGACTATGTAGGAAATCAAATCAATTTTGGAAAATTTGGCCCGAAAATAACCTTTTTTCACTTATTCAGCAATTGTTTGGGTCAAGGACTAAAATAAATGTGCGTATAATTCACCCACTCAGTGCGTACATACGATAGATAAATTCGCCTTTAGATGTACACATTTTATTTGAAGGGGTAGGGTGAAGTAGATATCAGAACACGTATATCAATGCATTCACCACTATAGTGTGTTCTTACATGACGGTAATTACCTCATAAACTGACTTCCGGAAAGGGTTCTGATATTTATAGAGTGGAGAAGACCCTGTATGAGTGGTCCCAATCCATTATGTAGCAAAACGTTTGTTTATTCGACTACTTATGAATCGCCGTTCGGCAAAAATCAATTTTGGAAAATTCAGCCCCAAAATAACGTTTTTCACTTTTTCAGCAATTATTTGGGCCATGGACTAAAATAAATGTGCGTATAATTCGCCCACTCAGTGCGTACATACGATATATACATTAGCCTTTAGATGTACACATTTTATTTGAAGTGGTGGGGTGAAGTAGATGTCAGAACACGTATATCAATGCTTTCACCACTATATGACTTTAATTACCTCATATACTGACTTTCGAAAATGGTTCTGATATTTATAGAGTGGAGGAGACCCTGTGTGAGTGGTCCCAATCCATTATGTAGGAAAACCTTGGTTTATTCGACTATTTATAATTCGCCGTTCCGTAAAAATCAATTTTGAAAAATTCAGCCCCAAAATTACTTTTTTCACTTTTTCAGCAATTGTTTGGGTCAAGGACTAAAATAAATGTGCGTATATTCCGCCCACTCAGTGCGTACATTAGATACATACATTAGCCTTTAGATGTACACATTTTATTTGAAGGGGTGGGGTGAAGTAGATATCAGAACACGTATATCAATGCTTTCACCACTATAGGGTGTACACTACCAAATCAAATCCCATAGACGACAATAGTAACATATACGGCTAAAACTCCTACCTGCAACGTATCAACCGACATAAACGCCACGGATATAAATACTACCACCCCTTACACTTAAAGTGAATCAGAAAAAAATGGGGGTCAAGCTGCTCGTTTCTGAGATAACGGGTAGCGTCTATGACTACCCTAGTTTCGCACAAAATTTGAGTACTTTTTTTTACAGGTACCCCATACATGTTTCAAGCACAAGGCTACTTGACACATTGGTACTAGATGAAATAAAATTGCACATTTATTTTACTCAGATGAAACTATTATTTTTTACAACCAACACACTCACATTTATAACCAATCACAGGACTTGTGGTGTTCACTTCTCTATCAAAAGTTCGGTGCACCTCCAACTTTTACCCAGCCGGAAGTTATTTGGTATTGTACTACCTATACTGATAACATACATTTTTCAAAAAGTGTCCAGCTATGTGTCTTTATGACAACCAGGATCTGGTGTATTCTGACATAAACTGACAACCTCACTGAAACTGTTGTTTCTACAGTGCAACCTAATATAATGTACCCCTCAAAAAGCATATATATTGCATATAGTTTTGTACAAATGCAATATGTCATATTAAACAACAAAATGTTTTAAAATAAAACTCCTGAAGATATTTACTTTCAGTTGGGTGTGTGTACTCAGGTATATATGTAAAGACAACAAAGATAGTCAGAGTACCTCTACCCCTTTAAAGAATTCCATTAAAACACATGCACTTGATTGACCCCTAGATTATGAAGACCTTAACAGGCACATCAAAGAAATATCAGTATTAAAAAAATACACTGTCTGAGGAAGGAAACACAAACATGACTGTACCTGTATGAAGTAATGACTTAATGTCCTGAACATTAGTGTTGGGAGGAAATCCTGTATGCTGGGTGTGGGTGTCTTCAAGTTACCAGGTGTGGGAATTTCAAATCCATCGGCCATGCTGATTTTCATAATGAACCATCAAAACCATTGGCAGCCACCAATATTCCTGACTATATTTTATTTATAGCCTACTGTAGTTGGAGGTTTTAATAGTTGTGATATCTGGAATAATCATGCAGCTTTAACACATTTATTTTTGATTAATTACTGAAAAAAACTATTTTTAAATGACAAAATTACCCGAACATCTATTTTCTTGCATTATTTTCTAATCCGGATGAATACAATATGTACATTAGATGTATTCCTACAATCTGTAATCCAGCATTTTATTTAGCTAGTAACATTAGGTAATACAGCTTTAACAATAAAATAAATTATCAACTTAATCCAAGGCAGATAATCAAATCTGAAAAAATTGGTTCTGAATCTAGTATAAACTCAAAATGCTTTTCATGAGAGCTAACTAAGTGATTATTAAGAAACAAAAATGATCTGGAGATCTAAGTATATGTTTAACAACCTTATTGTTATGTACAAATAAGAACAGAAGGCACAATAGTGACAACAAATTTAATTATGTTTTTGGTAAAGTTTTTCTTCAAATTTACTTTAAATTTTGCATAAAACTACAAATTTGTCTAAAATATAACTTAGCACCCTATAAATATGTCAAAATGACAATAAAAATCAACTTCTTTACAAATTTGAGTTTTCAGAATTTCATACATAAAAAATTAACAATGTTAATGGAAACTAAAGACATTAACCCACTATTGGCACATGCTATTTTTAATATAAAAATAAATTGCTATTAAAATCTTAGTTCAGGTTGCCTATATATAATACCATATTTAAGAGCAGTTGTATATGGCAAGTCAAATACCATGTAAAAAGAAATTATTGAAATCTTTACAGTATGAATTATAGGCCAAAACCAACTTTTCTTCAGTGCTAACTTTGATTCAAACTCCATTCAGAGCCATGTACAGAGATTATTGTCAAGGTCAAGGTCATTGTGAACTTGCATGATCGAGTGATGGCTAATTAATCAACCAGTATAGTTTAATTAAATAAAATGACAAAATCATAATATTTTTTATTATGCACTGAATATGTGCTATAGGGTGTATACTACCAAATCAAATCCCATAGACGACAATAGTAACATATGTGGCTAAAACTCCTACCTGCAACGTATCAACCGACATAAACGCCACGGATATAAATACTACCACCCCTTACACTTAAAGTGAATCAGAAAAAAATGGGGGTCAAGCTGCTCGTTTCTGAGATAACGGGTAGCGTCTATGACTACCCTAGTTTCGCACAAAATTTGAGTACTTTTTTTTACAGGTACCCCATACATGTTTCAAGCACAAGGCTACTTGACACATTGGTACTAGATGAAATAAAATTGCACATTTATTTTACCCAGATGAAACTATTATTTTTTACAACCAACACACTCACATTTATAACCAATCACAGGACTTGTGGTGTTCACTTCTCTATCAAAAGTTCGGTGCACCTCGAACTTTGACCCAGCCGGAAGTTATTTGGTATTGTACTACCTATACTGATAACATACATTTTTCAAAAAGTGTCCAGCTATGTGTCTTTATGACAACCAGGATCTGGTGTATTCTGACATAAACTGACAACCTCACTGAAACTGTTGTTTCTACAGTGCAACCTAATATAATGTACACCTCAAAAAGCATATATATTGCATATAGTTTTGTACAAATGCAATATGTCATATTAAACAACAAAATGTTTTAAAATAAAACTCCTGAAGATATTTACTTTCAGTTGGGTGTGTGTACTCAGGTATATATGTAGAGACAACAAAGATAGTCAGAGTACCTCTACCCCTTTAAAGAATTCCATTAAAACACATGCACTTGATTGACCCCTAGATTATGAAGACCTTAACAGGCACATCAAAGAAATATCAGTATTAAAAAAATACACTGTCTGAGGAAGGAAACACAAACATGACTGTACCTGTATGAAGTAATGACTTAATGTCCTGAACATTAGTGTTGGGAGGAAATCCTGTATGCTGGGTGTGGGTGTCTTCAAGTTACCAGGTGTGGGAATTTCAAATCCATCGGCCATGCTGATTTTCATAATGAACCATCAAAACCATTGGCAGCCACCAATATTCCTGACTATATTTTATTTATAGCCTACTGTAGTTGGAGGTTTTAATAGTTGTGATATCTGGAATAATCATGCAGCTTTAACACATTTATTTTTGATTAATTACTGAAAAAAACTATTTTTAAATGACAAAATTACCCGAACATCTATTTTCTTGCATTATTTTCTAATCCGGATGAATACAATATGTACATTAGATGTATTCCTACAATCTGTAATCCAGCATTTTATTTAGCTAGTAACATTAGGTAATACAGCTTTAACAATAAAATAAATTATCAACTTAATCCAAGGCAGATAATCAAATCTGAAAAAATTGGTTCTGAATCTAGTATAAACTCAAAATGCTTTTCATGAGAGCTAACTAAGTGATTATTAAGAAACAAAAATGATCTGGAGATCTAAGTATATGTTTAACAACCTTATTGTTATGTACAAATAAGAACAGAAGGCACAATAGTGACAACAAATTTAATTATGTTTTTGGTAAAGTTTTTCTTCAAATTTACTTTAAATTTTGCATAAAACTACAAATTTGTCTAAAATATAACTTAGCACCCTATAAATATGTCAAAATGACAATAAAAATCAACTTCTTTACAAATTTGAGTTTTCAGAATTTCATACATAAAAAATTAACAATGTTAATGGAAACTAAAGACATTAACCCACTATTGGCACATGCTATTTTTAATATAAAAATAAATTGCTATTAAAATCTTAGTTCAGGTTGCCTATATATAATACCATATTTAAGAGCAGTTGTATATGGCAAGTCAAATACCATGTAAAAAGAAATTATTGAAATCTTTACAGTATGAATTATAGGCCAAAACCAACTTTTCTTCAGTGCTAACTTTGATTCAAACTCCATTCAGAGCCATGTACAGAGATTATTGTCAAGGTCAAGGTCATTGTGAACTTGCATGATCGAGTGATGGCTAATTAATCAACCAGTATAGTTTAATTAAATAAAATGACAAAATCATAATATTTTTTATTATGCACTGAATATGTGCTATAGGGTGTATACTACCAAATCAAATCCCATAGACGACAATAGTAACATATGTGGCTAAAACTCCTACCTGCAACGTATCAACCGACATAAACGCCACGGATATAAATACTACCACCCCTTACACTTAAAGTGAATCAGAAAAAAATGGGGGTCAAGCTGCTCGTTTCTGAGATAACGGGTAGCGTCTATGACTACCCTAGTTTCGCACAAAATTTGAGTACTTTTTTTTACAGGTACCCCATACATGTTTCAAGCACAAGGCTACTTGACACATTGGTACTAGATGAAATAAAATTGCACATTTATTTTACCCAGATGAAACTATTATTTTTTACAACCAACACACTCACATTTATAACCAATCACAGGACTTGTGGTGTTCACTTCTCTATCAAAAGTTCGGTGCACCTCGAACTTTGACCCAGCCGGAAGTTATTTGGTATTGTACTACCTATACTGATAACATACATTTTTCAAAAAGTGTCCAGCTATGTGTCTTTATGACAACCAGGATCTGGTGTATTCTGACATAAACTGACAACCTCACTGAAACTGTTGTTTCTACAGTGCAACCTAATATAATGTACACCTCAAAAAGCATATATATTGCATATAGTTTTGTACAAATGCAATATGTCATATTAAACAACAAAATGTTTTAAAATAAAACTCCTGAAGATATTTACTTTCAGTTGGGTGTGTGTACTCAGGTATATATGTAGAGACAACAAAGATAGTCAGAGTACCTCTACCCCTTTAAAGAATTCCATTAAAACACATGCACTTGATTGACCCCTAGATTATGAAGACCTTAACAGGCACATCAAAGAAATATCAGTATTAAAAAAATACACTGTCTGAGGAAGGAAACACAAACATGACTGTACCTGTATGAAGTAATGACTTAATGTCCTGAACATTAGTGTTGGGAGGAAATCCTGTATGCTGGGTGTGGGTGTCTTCAAGTTACCAGGTGTGGGAATTTCAAATCCATCGGCCATGCTGATTTTCATAATGAACCATCAAAACCATTGGCAGCCACCAATATTCCTGACTATATTTTATTTATAGCCTACTGTAGTTGGAGGTTTTAATAGTTGTGATATCTGGAATAATCATGCAGCTTTAACACATTTATTTTTGATTAATTACTGAAAAAAACTATTTTTAAATGACAAAATTACCCGAACATCTATTTTCTTGCATTATTTTCTAATCCGGATGAATACAATATGTACATTAGATGTATTCCTACAATCTGTAATCCAGCATTTTATTTAGCTAGTAACATTAGGTAATACAGCTTTAACAATAAAATAAATTATCAACTTAATCCAAGGCAGATAATCAAATCTGAAAAAATTGGTTCTGAATCTAGTATAAACTCAAAATGCTTTTCATGAGAGCTAACTAAGTGATTATTAAGAAACAAAAATGATCTGGAGATCTAAGTATATGTTTAACAACCTTATTGTTATGTACAAATAAGAACAGAAGGCACAATAGTGACAACAAATTTAATTATGTTTTTGGTAAAGTTTTTCTTCAAATTTACTTTAAATTTTGCATAAAACTACAAATTTGTCTAAAATATAACTTAGCACCCTATAAATATGTCAAAATGACAATAAAAATCAACTTCTTTACAAATTTGAGTTTTCAGAATTTCATACATAAAAAATTAACAATGTTAATGGAAACTAAAGACATTAACCCACTATTGGCACATGCTATTTTTAATATAAAAATAAATTGCTATTAAAATCTTAGTTCAGGTTGCCTATATATAATACCATATTTAAGAGCAGTTGTATATGGCAAGTCAAATACCATGTAAAAAGAAATTATTGAAATCTTTACAGTATGAATTATAGGCCAAAACCAACTTTTCTTCAGTGCTAACTTTGATTCAAACTCCATTCAGAGCCATGTACAGAGATTATTGTCAAGGTCAAGGTCATTGTGAACTTGCATGATCGAGTGATGGCTAATTAATCAACCAGTATAGTTTAATTAAATAAAATGACAAAATCATAATATTTTTTATTATGCACTGAATATGTGCTATAGGGTGTATACTACCAAATCAAATCCCATAGACGACAATAGTAACATATGTGGCTAAAACTCCTACCTGCAACGTATCAACCGACATAAACGCCACGGATATAAATACTACCACCCCTTACACTTAAAGTGAATCAGAAAAAAATGGGGGTCAAGCTGCTCGTTTCTGAGATAACGGGTAGCGTCTATGACTACCCTAGTTTCGCACAAAATTTGAGTACTTTTTTTTACAGGTACCCCATACATGTTTCAAGCACAAGGCTACTTGACACATTGGTACTAGATGAAATAAAATTGCACATTTATTTTACCCAGATGAAACTATTATTTTTTACAACCAACACACTCACATTTATAACCAATCACAGGACTTGTGGTGTTCACTTCTCTATCAAAAGTTCGGTGCACCTCGAACTTTGACCCAGCCGGAAGTTATTTGGTATTGTACTACCTATACTGATAACATACATTTTTCAAAAAGTGTCCAGCTATGTGTCTTTATGACAACCAGGATCTGGTGTATTCTGACATAAACTGACAACCTCACTGAAACTGTTGTTTCTACAGTGCAACCTAATATAATGTACACCTCAAAAAGCATATATATTGCATATAGTTTTGTACAAATGCAATATGTCATATTAAACAACAAAATGTTTTAAAATAAAACTCCTGAAGATATTTACTTTCAGTTGGGTGTGTGTACTCAGGTATATATGTAGAGACAACAAAGATAGTCAGAGTACCTCTACCCCTTTAAAGAATTCCATTAAAACACATGCACTTGATTGACCCCTAGATTATGAAGACCTTAACAGGCACATCAAAGAAATATCAGTATTAAAAAAATACACTGTCTGAGGAAGGAAACACAAACATGACTGTACCTGTATGAAGTAATGACTTAATGTCCTGAACATTAGTGTTGGGAGGAAATCCTGTATGCTGGGTGTGGGTGTCTTCAAGTTACCAGGTGTGGGAATTTCAAATCCATCGGCCATGCTGATTTTCATAATGAACCATCAAAACCATTGGCAGCCACCAATATTCCTGACTATATTTTATTTATAGCCTACTGTAGTTGGAGGTTTTAATAGTTGTGATATCTGGAATAATCATGCAGCTTTAACACATTTATTTTTGATTAATTACTGAAAAAAACTATTTTTAAATGACAAAATTACCCGAACATCTATTTTCTTGCATTATTTTCTAATCCGGATGAATACAATATGTACATTAGATGTATTCCTACAATCTGTAATCCAGCATTTTATTTAGCTAGTAACATTAGGTAATACAGCTTTAACAATAAAATAAATTATCAACTTAATCCAAGGCAGATAATCAAATCTGAAAAAATTGGTTCTGAATCTAGTATAAACTCAAAATGCTTTTCATGAGAGCTAACTAAGTGATTATTAAGAAACAAAAATGATCTGGAGATCTAAGTATATGTTTAACAACCTTATTGTTATGTACAAATAAGAACAGAAGGCACAATAGTGACAACAAATTTAATTATGTTTTTGGTAAAGTTTTTCTTCAAATTTACTTTAAATTTTGCATAAAACTACAAATTTGTCTAAAATATAACTTAGCACCCTATAAATATGTCAAAATGACAATAAAAATCAACTTCTTTACAAATTTGAGTTTTCAGAATTTCATACATAAAAAATTAACAATGTTAATGGAAACTAAAGACATTAACCCACTATTGGCACATGCTATTTTTAATATAAAAATAAATTGCTATTAAAATCTTAGTTCAGGTTGCCTATATATAATACCATATTTAAGAGCAGTTGTATATGGCAAGTCAAATACCATGTAAAAAGAAATTATTGAAATCTTTACAGTATGAATTATAGGCCAAAACCAACTTTTCTTCAGTGCTAACTTTGATTCAAACTCCATTCAGAGCCATGTACAGAGATTATTGTCAAGGTCAAGGTCATTGTGAACTTGCATGATCGAGTGATGGCTAATTAATCAACCAGTATAGTTTAATTAAATAAAATGACAAAATCATAATATTTTTTATTATGCACTGAATATGTGCTATAGGGTGTATACTACCAAATCAAATCCCATAGACGACAATAGTAACATATGTGGCTAAAACTCCTACCTGCAACGTATCAACCGACATAAACGCCACGGATATAAATACTACCACCCCTTACACTTAAAGTGAATCAGAAAAAAATGGGGGTCAAGCTGCTCGTTTCTGAGATAACGGGTAGCGTCTATGACTACCCTAGTTTCGCACAAAATTTGAGTACTTTTTTTTACAGGTACCCCATACATGTTTCAAGCACAAGGCTACTTGACACATTGGTACTAGATGAAATAAAATTGCACATTTATTTTACCCAGATGAAACTATTATTTTTTACAACCAACACACTCACATTTATAACCAATCACAGGACTTGTGGTGTTCACTTCTCTATCAAAAGTTCGGTGCACCTCGAACTTTGACCCAGCCGGAAGTTATTTGGTATTGTACTACCTATACTGATAACATACATTTTTCAAAAAGTGTCCAGCTATGTGTCTTTATGACAACCAGGATCTGGTGTATTCTGACATAAACTGACAACCTCACTGAAACTGTTGTTTCTACAGTGCAACCTAATATAATGTACACCTCAAAAAGCATATATATTGCATATAGTTTTGTACAAATGCAATATGTCATATTAAACAACAAAATGTTTTAAAATAAAACTCCTGAAGATATTTACTTTCAGTTGGGTGTGTGTACTCAGGTATATATGTAGAGACAACAAAGATAGTCAGAGTACCTCTACCCCTTTAAAGAATTCCATTAAAACACATGCACTTGATTGACCCCTAGATTATGAAGACCTTAACAGGCACATCAAAGAAATATCAGTATTAAAAAAATACACTGTCTGAGGAAGGAAACACAAACATGACTGTACCTGTATGAAGTAATGACTTAATGTCCTGAACATTAGTGTTGGGAGGAAATCCTGTATGCTGGGTGTGGGTGTCTTCAAGTTACCAGGTGTGGGAATTTCAAATCCATCGGCCATGCTGATTTTCATAATGAACCATCAAAACCATTGGCAGCCACCAATATTCCTGACTATATTTTATTTATAGCCTACTGTAGTTGGAGGTTTTAATAGTTGTGATATCTGGAATAATCATGCAGCTTTAACACATTTATTTTTGATTAATTACTGAAAAAAACTATTTTTAAATGACAAAATTACCCGAACATCTATTTTCTTGCATTATTTTCTAATCCGGATGAATACAATATGTACATTAGATGTATTCCTACAATCTGTAATCCAGCATTTTATTTAGCTAGTAACATTAGGTAATACAGCTTTAACAATAAAATAAATTATCAACTTAATCCAAGGCAGATAATCAAATCTGAAAAAATTGGTTCTGAATCTAGTATAAACTCAAAATGCTTTTCATGAGAGCTAACTAAGTGATTATTAAGAAACAAAAATGATCTGGAGATCTAAGTATATGTTTAACAACCTTATTGTTATGTACAAATAAGAACAGAAGGCACAATAGTGACAACAAATTTAATTATGTTTTTGGTAAAGTTTTTCTTCAAATTTACTTTAAATTTTGCATAAAACTACAAATTTGTCTAAAATATAACTTAGCACCCTATAAATATGTCAAAATGACAATAAAAATCAACTTCTTTACAAATTTGAGTTTTCAGAATTTCATACATAAAAAATTAACAATGTTAATGGAAACTAAAGACATTAACCCACTATTGGCACATGCTATTTTTAATATAAAAATAAATTGCTATTAAAATCTTAGTTCAGGTTGCCTATATATAATACCATATTTAAGAGCAGTTGTATATGGCAAGTCAAATACCATGTAAAAAGAAATTATTGAAATCTTTACAGTATGAATTATAGGCCAAAACCAACTTTTCTTCAGTGCTAACTTTGATTCAAACTCCATTCAGAGCCATGTACAGAGATTATTGTCAAGGTCAAGGTCATTGTGAACTTGCATGATCGAGTGATGGCTAATTAATCAACCAGTATAGTTTAATTAAATAAAATGACAAAATCATAATATTTTTTATTATGCACTGAATATGTGCTATAGGGTGTATACTACCAAATCAAATCCCATAGACGACAATAGTAACATATACGGCTAAAACTCCTACCTGCAACGTATCAACCGACATAAACGCCACGGATATAAATACTACCACCCCTTACACTTAAAGTGAATCAGAAAAAAATGGGGGTCAAGCTGCTCGTTTCTGAGATAACGGGTAGCGTCTATGACTACCCTAGTTTCGCACAAAATTTGAGTACTTTTTTTTACAGGTACCCCATACATGTTTCAAGCACAAGGCTACTTGACACATTGGTACTAGATGAAATAAAATTGCACATTTATTTTACCCAGATGAAACTATTATTTTTTACAACCAACACACTCACATTTATAACCAATCACAGGACTTGTGGTGTTCACTTCTCTATCAAAAGTTCGGTGCACCTCGAACTTTGACCCAGCCGGAAGTTATTTGGTATTGTACTACCTATACTGATAACATACATTTTTCAAAAAGTGTCCAGCTATGTGTCTTTATGACAACCAGGATCTGGTGTATTCTGACATAAACTGACAACCTCACTGAAACTGTTGTTTCTACAGTGCAACCTAATATAATGTACACCTCAAAAAGCATATATATTGCATATAGTTTTGTACAAATGCAATATGTCATATTAAACAACAAAATGTTTTAAAATAAAACTCCTGAAGATATTTACTTTCAGTTGGGTGTGTGTACTCAGGTATATATGTAGAGACAACAAAGATAGTCAGAGTACCTCTACCCCTTTAAAGAATTCCATTAAAACACATGCACTTGATTGACCCCTAGATTATGAAGACCTTAACAGGCACATCAAAGAAATATCAGTATTAAAAAAATACACTGTCTGAGGAAGGAAACACAAACATGACTGTACCTGTATGAAGTAATGACTTAATGTCCTGAACATTAGTGTTGGGAGGAAATCCTGTATGCTGGGTGTGGGTGTCTTCAAGTTACCAGGTGTGGGAATTTCAAATCCATCGGCCATGCTGATTTTCATAATGAACCATCAAAACCAATGGCAGCCAAAAATTGGTTCTGAATCTAGTATAAACTCAAAATGCTTTTCATGAGAGCTAACTAAGTGATTATTAAGAAACAAAAATGATCTGGAGATCTAAGATCGAGTGATGGCTAATTAATCAACCAGTATAGTTAATTAAATAAAATGACAAAATCATAATTTTTATTATGCACTGAATATGTGCTATAGGGTGTACACTACCAAATCAAATCCCATAGACGACAATAGTAACATATACGGCTAAAACTCCTACCTGCAACGTATCAACCGACATAAACGCCACGGATATAAATACTACCACCCCTTACACTTAAAGTGAATCAGAAAAAAATGGGGGTCAAGCTGCTCGTTTCTGAGATAACGGGTAGCGTCTATGACTACCCTAGTTTCGCACAAAATTTGAGTACTTTTTTTTACAGGTACCCCATACATGTTTCAAGCACAAGGCTACTTGACACATTGGTACTAGATGAAATAAAATTGCACATTTATTTTACTCAGATGAAACTATTATTTTTTACAACCAACACACTCACATTTATAACCAATCACAGGACTTGTGGTGTTCACTTCTCTATCAAAAGTTCGGTGCACCTCCGAACTTTGACCCTAGCATACATTTTTCAAAAAGGAAGTTATTTGACAACCAGTATTGTAATTCTACATAAACCACAACCTCACTGAAACTGTTGTTTCTACAGTGCAACCTAATATAATGTACACCTCAAAAAGCATATATATTGCATATAGTTTTGTACAAATGCAATATGTCATATTAAACAACAAAATGTTTTAAAATAAAACTCCTGAAGATATTTACTTTCAGTTGGGTGTGTGTACTCAGGTATATATGTAGAGACAACAAAGATAGTCAGAGTACCTCTACCCCTTTAAAGAATTCCATTAAAACACATGCACTTGATTGACCCCTAGATTATGAAGACCTTAACAGGCACATCAAAGAAATATCAGTATTAAAAAAATACACTGTCTGAGGAAGGAAACACAAACATGACTGTACCTGTATGAAGTAATGACTTAATGTCCTGAACATTAGTGTTGGGAGGAAATCCTGTATGCTGGGTGTGGGTGTCTTCAAGTTACCAGGTGTGGGAATTTCAAATCCATCGGCCATGCTGATTTTCATAATGAACCATCAAAACCATTGGC